>NW_024713129.1:2497899-2512311 GCF_018991925.1 Homarus americanus
CACAATATCCTACACCGCAGAGGAAGGCCAGACTTGACCCGACATTAGGGGGGTCAAGTGTAGGGTAACTCTCACGGTTGACCAAGGGTTATAAATCAGCCAGGCTCCCCTCCCATGTGACACGGCACCACAACAAACATGTAAGAAGGCACCAGCCGACTCTCTCCCAATATACACAATAGCCTACATCCCAGAAGTCCAGACCTGACCTCACATTAGCCAGGTCAAATGTAACTCTCGCACCTAAGTCAAGAGGCCACAAATCAACCAGGGCCTCTCATGTCTCACGGCCCCATCTGATGACTTTTCCAGAAGATACAACATATAGTCTCTGAAAAAGTCAAGACCTGACCCTACATCAGCGAGGGCAAATATAAGGAGACCCTTCACCGCCCCCCCCCCCCCATCAGCTCAACCTGAGGGCTCGCCTCCCAATATATAGGACGTGCTAGTCCTCCCTCGGACACAGACACAGAGAGCCAGAGAGGGACAGAGAGAGAGTGTGTCTTGTGACCAGGAAGGGCCAGCTACCACGTACCGAGTCCTGCTCGAGAGAAGTCAGGGGCCGGAGGCAAGCCGCCTCCGGTCGCCTCCAGTCGCCTCCGGTCAGGACCGAGACTTCCCTCCGGCGCCCGGCTAAGCAGTCTCCCATAGAGACAACCCAGGACTACCTGCTAGGCCTCCCCTAGGTCACGTGAGTGTTTGTCAGAGCTTTCCATGGGATGAGTTACTTACGTGGGAAGTGTATTCATTTCATGTTCGTGTCCGAGAATCAGAGTGTCTAGTAACGTAATATGATGTCCTAGTAACGTAAATATAATGTCCTAGTAACTTCAATAGAAGGTGTTATTAATGTGTCCATGTCATGTTCGTAATTAATAAAGAGTTGTAACGAAGCGGTGTTTGAGAAGTCGCCCTTAAGACGTAAGATAAGTGTATTGACAGGGTAAATAACTATCACGGCCACGCTACCAAAATCTTCCTCTCTTTATACTCTTATACTATCAATATTCTACCTATATGTAATCTTCTTCTGTGAGTTCGTAACATTACAATGGTGGCAGCGTACTATAACGTTAACTCGCGTCTTCCTCGTCCCTTGTTATTGGTAACAGTGTACTAAACGTAAACCCATGCCCTCCCTCATTTTAGCCATAACACCTGACTCGTTGTTGGAGTATTGTTCGAAAGTGCGTGATAAGGAGTTCCTGCATAGTAGCGTGAAAAGTGTCCTAGTGTGTCATCTTTACAGCTCAAGTCAATGTCTCTCGTTGTGGTATACGCGAATTGTTACTAGCAAAACACTCTTAGAAATATGTTCAGTGCTTAACGTGATTTCTCAGTGTCCCCCGCGATCTGTGACATTCTCAGTAGCCCAAGTGCAGTTTGATTGTTGGTCAGTGTTGAACGTAGAAATTGTTTCAGTTATGAAAGCGGTGTCTGTACTAACTGTTATAACTTAACATGTCTTTTAACCTACATCCTCCTCCCTGTCCTAATCCTCACCTCACCCTCATTACCCTTCCTCCCATCCCTGCCCCGCCCTGCCCCGCCCTGCCCCGCCGTTCCGTGCCCCGCCCCGCCCCGCCGTTCCGTGCCCCGCAAAGCCCCGGCCTGGCCCGATCAACCACGCCCCGGCTCCCCCCCCACCTCACCCGCCTCGCCTCGCCTCGCCTCGCCTCCACCCGCCTCGCACCATCCAGTGTGACCACCAATCCCCATATGTTTTGTCCCGTGAGTTATGCTTCGAAATTGGTGGTTAGTGTTACTTACTATTGCGATAATTACAGAGCTTCACTCAGTGTGTGTTTATGCTCGTATGATTTGTAGTGTACTTTGACGCGTAGTGATAAATAATATTCAATGTAGTGAGCAGAGCTTAACTCCCCGACCCAGCCTAATGAGAATATTGTCGTGACGGAAACTATAGTTGCCAAACATTGACGTAACGTATAAAGTAAATATTTGTTTTTCTTTACGGATACACTTCCAACTAATCCATCATCCCTTTCGGATTGTTTCTGTCAAATGTCACACACAGTACCGCCCCATGGCTAGCCGGAATCCGACCACAGCACATATAAGAAGAGAAGCAGCAGCGTGAGGAATGCAGCACCACACCCGCCACACACCACCCCACTTCTTTCAAGTCCTCCCTGGTCTAGGATTAAGAAGATTTTATATTTTTCTACTTTAGGAAGTTAAGGAGTGTGGAATGCAGCGCCACACAACGAACCCTGGTGAGCCCAGCCAGGGAGGGATTCACCACTGTGGAAGGTGTAAGACAGGACGGTCTTTGGTCTCGCCGACACTCACGTACGGAGGGCGAGCCCTGGTCTGCGGAACCTGCCTTACAGTCATCTAAGGAGACGACAGCCCAAGCAGTGGACCGGCTTTCATCCCGGCCGGAGGGGGCCGACAGCAGATGAACAGAAAATCGTCTGGAATATGTTGAAAATGATGATGTTGCAGAGAAGAAATACAGATGGAGCAGAAAAATTCATCTGGAATATGACGGAAAACGAAGATGTATAAAGAAACGCAGACGAACAGAAAAATCGTCTGGAATATGAAAATGAAGATGTATAAAGAAACGCCGATGAACAGAAAAATCGTCTGGAATATGAAAATGAAGATGTATAAAGAAACGCAGATGAACAGAAAAATTCAGCTGGAATATGAAAATGCTCTACACGTAGAGGAAGCGCAGGTGAACAGAAAAATCATCTGGAATATTATAGAAACCAGGAGGAAGTGAGAAGAAGTCAGATGTGGTGACACGACCTACAAAGTGCGGTATTGAAGAAAGAAAAACGTGCTATGTGAAGACAGAAGACGTCCTGTGCTGACATCAGAAGAAAGTCGACGATGAAAAGGTGGATAATCAGAAGGACCAATCGACTATCGCTGTTGTGCTGCCGGCATTTCTTATTTTCAGATACCAGCTGGATGGAGGACTTGAGCCATGCTGGACCCAACAAATGTACTGATGTTGTTGATGTTGTTGATGTACATTAAAAAGATATAACACCCTAACATGTGAAGTAGGAGCATTTTTTTATGTATTTTGAAGTATTTCATTCTCTGATTTTTGTTAACATGTACTACAAAGAATGTTTTTTTAAAGATTAGTCACTTTTTCTATGAGTTCATTTGATCAATGTTTTGCACTACGAAACACAATGTTGTAGCCATTTACTGACTGAGATGAATTATTATTTTGACACGGCCTGGTTAGGCAATGTAACACCTGTTTTTGTTTGTAGAATGTGATTTGCAAGTTTGCCTCGGACACTATGCTAGATATGAAGGATCTTTAGATCACTCTATGTTCACTTACTGTGTATGTATTTTATTTTTTTTTCTCCTGTCATAGAAGCTTTAATCTTGGCGGGAGGTATAGTAAGCTTTGTCAGATCAAACTATGCCAGTAGAAAAACATACATCTCTAGGGTTATAATTTGTAAAATGTAAGGATGCATTATCGCCTCAGGGACTATATTAGATACTGCACATGATGTTACTGTCTACTTTAAATGTGTCATCAGTTCTCTGAGCATGAAAGCTTTGGTCTTGGCGGGAGGTGTAGTGATGGGTTGTCAGACCACAGCTTACATCGCAAGGAAAGCCAGACTTGACCCGACATTAGGGGGGTCAAGTGTAAGGGTATCCCTCGCGGGTGCTCAAGGGTGTTACAAATCAACTAGCTCCCCTCCCATGTGACACGGATCCACAACAAACATGTAAGAAGGCACCAGCCGACTCTCTCCCAATATACAATAACCTACATCTCTGAAACAGTCCAGACTTGACCCGACATTAGGGAGGTCAAAAGTATAGGGTAACTCTGCGGTTGACCAAGGATTATAAATCAGCCAGGCTCCCCTCCCATGTGACACGGCCCCAACAAAACATGTAAGAAGGCACCAGCCGACTCTCTCCCAATATACAATAACCTACATCGCAGAGGAAGTCCAGACCTGACCTCACATTAGCCAGGTCAAATGTAACCCTCGAGCTCAAGTCAAGAGGCCACAAATCAACCAGGGCCTCTCATGTCACACGGCCCCACCTGATGACTTTTCCAGAAGATACAACTTATAGTCTCTGAAAAACGTCCAGACCTGACCCTACATTAGCGAGGGCAAATGTAAGGAGACCCTTCGCCGCCCCCCCCACCCCGATCAGCTCAACCTGACGGCTGGTCTTCCATTATATAGGACGTCCGAGCCCTCCCTCAGGGAGTTGTCTTGTAACCAGGATGGGCCAGCTACCACGTCCCCAGTCCCGCTCGAGAGAAGCCCGCCACTAAGTGTAACGAAGTCTCAGCCGGGTCCATCGACAGAGTGCTGTCAACTCCACTTGTAACAGTAAGTGCTGGCTGTGTAGACTGTAGAAGTGCAGTGATCCCGAACCTCCCCAACGATCGACTTAGTGAAGTGCCCATTCTAATTGTGAGGTTAGGTTATACGAGAATACCATAGTCTATCATAAATTGTGTACGAACCCCCCTATTAATCCCCCCTATTGAACTAGTAAAATAAAGCTGTAACACGCATTGGTGTTTTATATACTACACTTGTACTGTGCCTGTGTTAATATACAGTGTTGACATCACACCCTCGAGACACGCTACCATTTCCTCTCGCTATAATATTCTACTACTATAACCTCCTAACTTACCTCGTCATGTGAGATTTTGTCTCATTACAATGGTGGCAGCGGTGGGATCATTATATTGGTGGCAGCATACTATAACGTTAACTGACGCCCTCCTCGTCCCTTGTTATTGGTAACAGTGTACTTAACGTAAACCCATGCCCTCCCTCATTTAGCCATAACACCTGGCTCGTTGTTTGAGTATTGTTCGAAAGTGCGTGATAAGGAGTTCCTGCATAGTAGCGTGAAAAGTGTCCTAGTGTGTCACCGTTACAGCTCAAGTAAATGTCTCTCGTCATGGTATGCGCGAATTTTTTCTAGAAATATGTTCAGTGCTTAACGTGATTTCTCAGTGTCCCCCGCGATCTGTGACATTCTCAGTAGCCCAAGTGCAGTTTGATTGTTGGTCAGTGTTGAACGTAGAAATTGTTTCAGTTATGAAAGCGGTGTCTGTACTAACTGTTATAACTTAACATGTCTTTTAACATACATCCTCCTCCCTGTCCTAATCCTCACCTCACCCTCATTACCCTTCCTCCCATCCCTGCCCCGCCCTGCCCCGCCCTGCCCCGCCGTTCCGTGCCCCGCCCCGCCCCGCCGTTCCGTGCCCCGCAAAGCCCCGGCCTGGCCCGATCAACCACGCCCCGGCTCCCCCCCCACCTCACCCGCCACGCCTCGCCCCACCCCGCCCCGCGCCGGCCTGGCCAGCCGCGCCCCGCCTCGCCTCGCCTCGCCTCGCCTCGCCTCGCCTCGCCTCGCCTCCACCTGCCTCGCACCGTCCAGTGTGACCACCAATCCCCATATGTTTTGTCCTGTGAGTTATGTTTCGAAATCGGTGGTTAGTGTTACTTAATATTGCGATAATTACAGAGCTTCACTCAGTGTGTTTTTATGCTAGTATGATTTGTAGTGTACTCTGACACGTAGTGATAAATAACATTCAATGTAGTGAGCAGAGCTTCACTCCCCGACCCAGCCTAATGAGAATATTGTCGTGACGGAAACTATAGTTGCCAAACATTGACGTAACGTATAAAGTAAATATTTGTTTTTCTTTACGGATACACTTCCAACTAATCCATCATCCCTTTCGGATTGTTTCTGTCAAATGTCACACACAGTACCGCCCTATGGCTAGCCGGAATCCGACCACAGCACATATAAGAAGAGAAGAAGCAGCGTGAGGAATGCAGCGTGATGAATGCAGCACCACACCCGCCACACACCACCCCACTTCTTTCAAGTCCTCCCTGGTCTAGGATTAAGAAGATTTTATATTTTTCTACTTTACGAAGTAAAGGAGTGTGGAATGAAGCGCCACACAACGAACCCTGGTGAGCCCAGCCAGGGAGAGATTCACCACTGTGGAAGGTGTAAGACAGGACGGTCTTTGGTCTCGCCGACACTCACGTACGGAGGGCGAGCCCTGGTCCGCGGAACTTGCCTTACAGTCATCTAAGGAGACGACAGCCCAAGCAGTGGACCGGCTTTCATCCTGGCCGGAGGGGGCCGACGGCAGATGAACAGAAAATCGTCTGGAATATGTTGAAAATGATGATGTTGCAGAGAAGAAATGCAGATGGAGCAGAAAAATTCATCTGGAATATGACGGAAAACGAAGATGTATAAAGAAACGCAGACGAACAGAAAAATCGTCTGGAATATGAAAATGAAGATGTATAAAGAAACGCAGATGAACAGAAAAATTCATCTGGAATATGAAAATGCTCTACACGTAGAGGAAGCGCAGGTGAACAGAAAAATCATCTGGAATATTATAGAAACCAGGAGGAAGTGAGAAGAAGTCAGATGTGGTGACACGACCTACAAAGTGCGGTATTGAAGAAAGAAAAACGTGCTATGTGAAGACAGAAGACGTCCTGTGCTGACATCAGAAGAAAGTCAACGATGAAAAGGTGGATAATCTGAAGGACCAATTGACTACCGCTGTTGTGCTGCCGGCATTCCTTATTTTCAGATACCAGCTGGATGGAGGACTTGAGCCATGCTGGACCCAACAAATGTACTGATGTTGTTGATGTGTAATAAAAAGATACAACACCCTAACATGTGAAGTAGGAGCATTTTTTTATGTATTTTGAAGTATTTCATTCTCTGATTTTTGTTAACATGTACTACAAAGAATGTTTTTTTTAAAGATTAGTCACTTTTTCTATGAGTTCATTTGATCAATGTTTTGTATTACCAAATGCAATGTTGTAGACATACTACTGAGTGGGACGAATTATTATTTTGACACGGCCTGGTTAGGCAATGTAACACCTGTTTTTGTTTGTAGAATGTGATTTGCAAGTTTACCTCGGACACTATGCTAGTTATGAAGGATCTTTAGATCACTCTATGTTCACTTACTGTGTATGTATTTTATTTTTTTTCTCCTGTCATAGAAGCTTTAATCTTGGCGGGAGGTATAGTGAGCTTTGTCAGATCAAACTATGCCAGTAGAAAAACATACATCTCTAGTAAAATGTAAAGATGCATTATCGCCTCAGGGACTATATTAGATACTGCACATGATGTTACTGTCTACTTTAAATGTGTCATCAGTTCTCTGAGCATGAAAGCTTTGGTCTTGGCGGGAGGTGTAGTGATGGGTTGTCAGACCACAGCTTACATCTCAGAAACTCCAGACTTGACCCGACATTAGGGAGGTCAAATGTAGGGTAACTCTCACGGTTGACCAAGGGTTATAAATCAGCCAGGCTACATTCCCATGTCACACGGCCAACAAACATGTAAGAAGGCACCAGCCGACTCTCTCCCAATATACACAATATCCTACACCGCAGAAAGAAGTCCAGACCTGACCCGACATTAGGGAGGTCAAGTGTAGGGTAACTCTCACGGTTGACCAAGGGTTATAAATCAGCCAGGCTCCCCTCCCATGTCACACATGTAAGGGGGCACCGGCCGGCTCTCTCCCAATATACACACGGCCCCACCTGATGACTTCTCCAGAAGATACAACTTATAGTCTCTGAAAAAGTCCAGACCTGACCTCACATTGGCCAGGTCAAATGTAAGGAGACCCTTCGCCGTCCCCCCTCCCCGACCAGCTCAACCTGACGGCTCGCCTCCCAATATATAGGACGTCCTAGTCCTCCCTGAGACAGAGACCAGAGAGATACCCGGAGACAGAGAGCCAGAGAGGGACAGAGAGAGTGTGTCTTGTAAGGAAGGGCGAGCTACTACACCACCAGGCCTGCTCGAGAGAAGTCAGGGGCCGGAGGCAAGCCGCCTCCGGTCGCCTCCAGTCGCCTCCGGTCAGGACCGAGACTTCCCTCCGGCGCCCAGCTAAGCAGTCTCCCATAGAGGCAACCCAGGACTACCTGCTAGGCCTCCCCTAGGTCACGTGAGTGTTTGTCAGAGCTTTCCATGGGATGAGTTACTTATGTGGGAAGTGTATTCATTTCATGTTCGTGTCCGAGAATCAGAGTGTCTAGTAACGTAATATGATGTCCAAGTAACGTAAATCTAGTGTCCTAGTAACTTCAATAAAAGGTGTTATTAATGTGTCCATGTCATGTTCGTAATTAATAAAGAGTTGTAACGAAGCGGTGTTTGTGAAGTCGCCCTTAAGACGTAATAGATGTGTATTGACATAGAAGATACGATAAGTGTAAATAACTATCACGGCCACGCTACCAAAATCTTCCTCTCTTTTATACTCTTATACTATCAATAGTCTACCTATATGTAATCTTCTTGCAAGATTCGTTTCGTACAAACACGACCATGATTATGACAACCACGACCATGATTATGACAACCACGACCATGATTATAACAACCACAACTATGATTAAAACAACCACGACCATGATTGTAACCAGCCAAGATCATGATTATAACAAACACGACCATAATTATAGCAACCACGACCGCCCAGTTGTAATAACCGCGTCCGCCGATTATAACAACCACGACCATGTTTATAACACCCACGATCATGATTATAACAATCACGACCATGATTATAACAACCACCACTCTGATTATAACAACCACGACTATAATCATCACAACCTCGACCATGATTATAACAACCACGACCATAATTATAACAACGACAACTATGATTATAACAGCCACGACTATGATCATAACAACCACGACCATGATTATAACAACCACGACTATGATTATAGCATCTACGACCATGATTATAAGAACCCCGACCATGATTATAACAAACACGACCATGATTATAACACCTACGACTATGATCATGACAACCACAACCATGATTATAACAACCACGACCATGATTATAACAACCACGACCATGATTATAACAGCCATGACCATGATTATATAACACCAGCCACGACCATGATTATAACAACCACGACCGCGGTTACTTAACAACCACGACCAGATTACCAACAACCACTTTGACCCAGCCGCCCAGTTATAACAACCAAGACCATGATTATAACAACCACAACCATGATTATATCAACCACGACCATGATTATAACAACCTCGACCATGATTATAACAATCACGACCATGATTATAACAACCACGACCATGATTATAACAAGCACGACCATGATTATAACAACCACGACCATGATTATAACAACCACGACCATGATTATAACAATCAAGACTATGATTATATCACCCACGACTATGATCATTTCAACCACGACCATGATTATAACAACGAAGACTATGAATATATTACCGACGACTATGATTATACAACTGTGACCATGATTATAACAATCACGACCATTATTATACCAACCACGACCATGATTGTAACAACCATGACCATGATCATAACAACCACGACCATGATTTTAACAACCACAACTATGATTATAACAACCACGACTATAATTATAACCCCCACGACTATGATTATAACAACCACGACCATGATTATAACAACCAGGAACATCATTATAATAACCACGACCATGATTATAACAACCACGACTATGATTATATTACCCACGACTATGAATATAACAAACACAACCATGATCATAACATCTACGACCATGATTATAAAAACTGCAACCATGATTTTAACAACTACGACCATGATTATATCAACCACGAACATTATTATGACTACCATGACCATGATTATAACAAGCACGACCATGATTATAACAACCACGACCATGATCATAACAACCACGACCATGCTTATAACAAGATAGACCATGATTTATAACAACCACGACCATGATTATAACAGCCACGACCATGATTATAGCAACCAGAAACATGATTATAATAACCACGACCATGATTATAACAACCACTATGATTATATCACCCACGACTATGATTATAAAAAACACGACCATGATCATAACAATTACGACAATGATTATATCAAGCGCGACCATGATTATAACAACCATGACCCTGATTATCACAACCACGACCATCATTGTAACAACCATGACCATGATTATAGCAACCACGACCATGATTATAAAAACCACGACTATGATTATATCACCCACGACTATGATTATAAAACCACGACCATGATCATAACAACTACGACCACGATTATAACAACTGCGACCATAAAACATGATTATAATAACCACGACCATGATTATAACAACCATGATTATGATTATATCACCCACGAACATGATTATAAAAAACACGACTATGATCATAACAACTACGACCATGATTATAACAACCGCGACCATGATTATCACAACCACGACCAAGATTATAACAACCACGACCATGATTATAACAACCATGACCATGATTGTAACAACCACGATCATGATTATAACAACCACTACTATGATTATAACAACCACGACTATGATTATAACACGCACGACTATGATTATAACAACCACGACCATGATTATAACAACCACGACCATGTTTATAACAACCACGACCATGATTATAACAACCAGGAACATGATTATAATAACCACGACCATGATTATAACAACCACGATTATGACTATATTACCCACGACTATGATTTTAACAAACACGACCATGATCATAACAACTACGACCATGATTATAGCAACTGCAACCATGATTATAACAACTACGACCATGATTACAACAACCACGACCACGATTATAACAACGACCATGATTATGACAATCACGATCATGCTCATAACAAGAAAGACCATAATTATAACAACCACGACCATAATTATGACAACCATGATCATGATTATAACAAGCACGACCATGATTATAACAACCACGACCATGATCATAACAACCACGACTTTGATTATGACAACCACGATCATGCTTATAACAAGCACGACCATGATTATAACAACCACGACCATGATTATAACAACCATGACCATGATTATACAACCAGAAACATGATTATAATAACCACGACCATGATTATAACAACCAGAAACAGGATTATAATAAGCACGACCATGATTATAACAACCACGACCATGATTATAACAACCATGACCATGATTATAACAACCAAGACAATGATTATAACAAACACGACCATGATTATAACCATCATGACCATGATTGTAACAGTCATGACCATGATTATAACAACCTCGACCATGATTTTAACAACAACGGCCATTATTATAACAACAACGACCATTATTATTACAACCGCGACCATGATTATAACAACCACGACCATGATTATCACAACCACGACCATGATTATAACAACCACGACCATGATTATAACAAGCACGACCATGATTAGAACAACAACGACCATGATTATAGCAACCACGACCATGATTAAAACAACCACAACCATGATTGTAACAACCTCGACCATGATTATAACAACCACGATCATGATTATAACAACTACGACTTTGATTATAACAACCACGACCATGATTATAACATCCGCAATATGATTATAACAGCAAGACAATGATTAACAAACCGACCGCGAGTTAACCACCATGACCATAGTTGTAGCTTTTCGATGACCATGATTATAACAACCACAACCATGATTATAACAACCTCAACCATGATTAAAACAACCACGATCATGATTATAACAACTACGACTTTGATTATAACAACCACGACCATGATTATAACAACCATGACCATGATTATAACAACCAAGACAATGATTATAACAAACACGACCATGATTATAGCCACCATGACCATGATTGTAACAATGATGACCATGATTATAACAACCACGACCATGATTATAACAACAACGGGCATTATTATAACAACAACGACCATTATTATTACAACCACGACCATGATTACAACAACCACGACCATGATTATAACAACCATGACCATGATTATAACAACCAAGACAATGATTATAACAAACACGACCATGATTATAACCACCATGACCACGATTATAACAACCAAGACCATGATTATAACAACCACGACCATGATTATAACAAGCACGACCATGATTATAACAACCACGACCATGATTATAACAAGCACGACCATGATTATAACAATCAAGACTATGATTATATAACCCACGACTATGATCATAGCAACCACGACCATGATTATAACAACCACGACTATGATCATAGCAACGACGACCATGATTATAACAACCACGACTATGATTTTAACAACCACAATCATGATTATATCAACCTCGACCATAATTATGACAACCACGACCATGATTATAACAACCACGACCATGATTATAACAACAACGACTATGATTATTACAACCAAGACTATGAATATAACAACCACGACCATGATCAAAACCACGACCATGATTATAACAACCACGACCATGATTATAACAGCCACGACTATGATCATAACCACGACGAAGATTATAACAACCACTACTATGATTATAACAACCACGACCATATATTATAACAACAACGACCATTATTATTACAACCACGACCATGATTATAACAACCACGACCACGATTATAACAACCACGACCATGATTATAACAACCACAACCATTATTATAACAACCACGACCATGATTATGACAACCATAACCATGCTTATAACAAGCACGACCATGATTATAACAACCACGACTATGATTATATCACCCACGAATATGATTTATAAAAAACACGATCATGATTATAACAACCACGACCATGATTATAACAACCAAGACTATGATTATATCACCCACGACTATGATTATAACAACCACAGCCATGATTATAACAACAACGACTATGATTATAACAACCGCGACCATAATTATAACAATCACGGCCATGATTATAAAAACCACGACCATGATTATAACAACCACTTCCACGATTATAGCAACAACGACCATGATTTTAACAACCACAACCATGATTATAACAACCACCACGATGATTATAACAACCAAATCCATTATTATAACAACCACGACCTTGATTATAACAACCACGAACATGATTATAACAGCCACGACTATGATTATAACAACCACGACCATGACTTTGACAACCACGACCATAATTATAACAACCATGACTATGATCATTACAACCACGACTATGATTATAACAACCACGACCATGATCAAGACCACGACCATGATTATAACAACCACGACCATGTTTGTAACAACCACGACCATGATTATAACAAACACGACCATGATTATAGCAACCACGACCTGACTGTAACAACCAGGACAATGATTATAACAACCAGGGACCATGATTGTAATAACCACGTCCATGATTATAACAACCACGTATATGATTATAACAACCAAGACCATGATTATAACAGCCACGACCATGATTATGACAAACAGGAATGTGATTATAATAACCACGACAATGATTATATCAACCACGACCATGATTATAACAACCACGACCATGATTATAAAAACCACGACTTTGATTATAACAACCACGACCATCAATATAACAACCACAACTAAGATTAAAACAACGGCGACCATGATTATAACAACCACGACCATGATTATAACAACCACGACCACGATTATAACAACCACGACCATGATTATAACAACCACGACCATGATTATAACAACCACGACTATGATTATAACAACCACGACCATGATTATAACAACCACGACCATGATTATAATAACCAGGAACATCATTATAATAACCACGACCATGATTATAACAACCACGACTACGATTATATTACCCACGACTATGAATATAACAAACACGACCATGATCATAACAACTACGACCATGATTATAAAAACTGCAACCATGATTTTAACAACTACGACCATGATTATATCAACCACGAACATTATTATGACAACCATGACCATGATTATAACAAGCACGACATGATTATAACAACCACGACCATGATCATAACAACCACGACCATGCTTATAACAAGCACGACCATGATTTATAACAACCACAACCATGATTATAACGGCCACGACCATGATTATAGCAACCAGAAACATGATTATAATAACCACGACCATGATTATAACAACCACTATGATTATATCACCATGATCATAACAACTACGACCATGATTATAAAAACTGCAACCATGATTTTAACAACTACGACCATGATTATATCAACCACGAACATTATTATGACAACCATGACCATGATTATAACAAGCACGACATGATTATATCAACCACGAACATTATTATGACAACCATGACCATGATTATAACAAGCACGACATGATTATAACAACCACGACCATGATCATAACAACCACGACCATGCTTATAACAAGC
>NW_024713129.1:2512411-2571577 GCF_018991925.1 Homarus americanus
TTAATAAATGTGTCAAGATCATTCGTTTCACTATTCTGGATCATTTTCATCCTAATAAATTAACCTGATACATTTACTTTACTTTAAATAAGCTATTTAGTGGTGTTGGTAAAAGGGTGGGAATACTGAATTTTCATAAGATTTCAAGTTAAAATTTACCTAGCAAAAAATAAAAACTTTTCAAATCTGAAGATATCACATGATTCTGCACATAGAACTACATCATTAATACCATGGGCCGATTTTTCAAACTCAAAACAAAAATTCGCCTCCGTATGACACACCCTACTGCAGGAGGGTCTAAAATTTATAGTAGACGGAAAGCAAAACACCGCGGACGTTGCCAGAAACTTTGGTAACAAGATGCTTGAGGGAAAAGTGTCCTTGGAGCTAAGATCTCTCACAGAGGAATTTTCCTGTGGTATTATACCAATAAACAGAGAGGCATTACAACAAATTACAACAACTGAAAGAAAAACATCCCCTTGCAAGTGAAGACGAAGGCATCAGGTTCCAGGGAGCCTATATCCCGCCTAATGCTGTCCTGTTCGAGAAAATAACAGGAGGGATGATGTGAAAAAAAACACAGGGACGGGCAGGCCCTTCAGGCCTGGATGCAGACGGTTGGAGAGTCATCCTCGGCACTAACAAGTTTGGTGCCATAACAAGTGATATCCGCAATGCCATCGCCGCCCTTGAAAGAAAGCTATCAACCTCGTGCTGCCATCACCTCCATGCTCTGACGGCCTGCCACCTAAACCCCCTGGATAAAAATCCAGGATGTAGGCCTATAGGAGTTGTGACGGATCATTGGAAAATGCATAATGGAGGTGGTAAATGATGATGTCAGGTCAGTTGCAGGGAACTTACAAATAAGTTCTGGCCACCAGGCTGGAGGGGAAGCTACCATTCACGCCGTGATAAAGATATTTGAGCAGCGTGATTGTAAGGAAGTACTCCTGGTTGACGCTTCCAACGCATTCAACATAATCAATCGCAAGGCTACACTGCACAACATCAAGATCAAATGTCCAAACTTTGCAATGTATGTTGAAAACACCTATAGGGAGCCATCAGACCTCTATATAACAAGCTTCAAGGCCTTAACTGCAGGGGTGGTCTGAAAAACTGTAGGGGTGGTCTGAAAAACTGCAGGGGTGGTCTGAAAAATGGCAAATGAAATTCAACAACAGCAAGTGCAACGTACTTAATATTGGAAGAACAAATACTTATAATGTATACAGCCTTAACAACATCAACCTAGAGAAGTCGACTTGTGAAAGAGACCTAGGGGTACTTGTAAGCCCGGACCTACGGCCTAGAAAACAGTGCGTTAATGTTCGAAATATGGCAAACAGAGTATTGGGTTTTATATCTAGAAGTGTAAGTAACAAGAGTGCAGAGGTCTTATTGCAACTATATCTTGTGCTAGTCAGGCCGCACCTCGATTATGCGGTTCAGTTCTGGTGCCCCTATTATAGAATGGATATAAATTCACTAGAGTCGGTGCAGCGAAGAATGACATAAATGATTCCGGGACTTAGAAACCTTCCATATCAGGATACGTTAAAGAAACATAACTTGCATTCCCTAGAAAGACGAAGAGTGCGGGGAGATATGATAGAAGTATTTAAGTGGGTGAAAGGAATCAATAAAGGGGATATAGATAAAGTTCTTATAATATCCGAGCAGGATAGGACTCGGAGCAACGGATTCAAGTTGGCTAAGTTTAGGTTTAGGAGGGAGATAGGAAGAAACTGGTTCACAAATAGGGTGGTGGACGAGTGGAACAAGCTTAGCAACTCTGTAGTAAGTGCGTGAACTCTGGAATGTTTCAAAAGGAGGCTAGATAGATTCATGGATGATAGAGATTGGTAGTAATTCTCGACAGGAGCTGCCATGCACAGGCCAACCGGCCTATTGCAGACTCCTTATTTTCTTATGTTCTTATGAGGAGATCCCACCATACAGCGAACAGAGGGAGCTACGCAGGGGGACCCTATCGCCATGGCAATGAACGCACTCGGCCTTTCCGTGCTCCAATACACAATAAAATATGAAACAACAGAGGTCATGCAAGTGGCTTACGCTGATGACCTAACAGGAGCAGGAAAAGTGGAGGACATCAAGAAGTGGTGGGACCTGGTAACATCACGGGATCCAAAAATAGGGTACCACCCAAACGCCAGCAAGTCCTTCCTCATTGTGGAAGTGAGGTCAAAATAACAAAGGACGACCAAAGACAACTAGGTGCGGTAATTGGCACTACGGACTTCAAGACCGAGGGCGTAACCGGAAAGGTAAATGAGTGGGTGAAGGAAATCCAAGCTCTGTCTGATATTGCTAAAACAGAGCCACATGCAGCTTTCGGGGGCTTTCGCAGCATTCACCCATGGAGTAAGGCATCATCCCTGATATCAGAAGCCTCCTCCACCCTCTGGAAGAAACCATCAATGTCGCTTTTATCTCATCACTAGTGAAAAACCCTCACTTAAACCCAGCATTAAGGTCACTCCTTGCACTACCACCGAGACAAGGAGAGATGGGATTGATTATCCAGTGGAGCTTCCCGATACTAAATATCAGAACTCTGACAAGCTCACGGTCCATTACGACAGAGATGCAGCACACTTAAAGTGATAAACTGCAACAATTGTTGCTGCAATTGCCAGAGAACGTGAAAAAAACCAGCTATAGTGAAGGAGGTGGGCGCCTCGAACTGGCTAAGAACGTTACCGATCAGGGCAAAAGGCTTCATCCTTAAAAAACAAGAATTCACAGATGACATTGCTCTAAGGTACGGTAGGCCAGTAGAAGGTTTAATCGCCCAATGAGTGAGTGGCTCATCTTATGACAATGACCACGCCCTGGTGTGGAAGAAAGGTGGCCTCGTATGCATGAGTTATGACGAAGTAAGGGCTCTCACAGCAAATCTACTGAAGGAAATCTGCCACGACGTCATGGTGGAACCGCCCCTCCTTGCATTGGACGGTGAGAACCACAATCACAGGACTACAAATACATCCACCGAAGCCCGTTTGGACGTGAGTGCTCGAGGATTCTGGACGCTGGGTCAGCGAGACTTCTTTGACATAAGGATTTTTTATCCCATGGCCGCAAGTCACCGTAACCTAGCTCTGGATGCTGCACACAGGAGGAACGAAAATGACAAAATCAGTGCATATGGGGAGAGAATTCAGAACGTTGATTAGGGCAGCTTTACTCGTCTGGTGTTCACAACCTCTGGTGGGATGGGACCAAGCGCAAGATGTTTGTACGCCAGACTCGCGGAGGTGTTATCTGAACGGAATCAGCAGCCCAGAAGTTACGTTACAGCCTGGTTGAGATGTCGACTGTCCTTCTATCTGGTTAGTTTTGCATTGCTTTGCCTCAGGGGAACGAGAGCATCGGCCCCCAAAGCCGACAACAGTCGAAGATATTGACTATTAGGCAACAGTCACTGAATGCGGCATACATATGCGGCTCAAGTGCCTCAACACAGCTAGGGTAGATACTTATGTATTAGGATATTTAATTATAAGATAAAAAAATAGAGGCGAAGGTGTGGCTATTGGGGTAGGCTGGGGGCCACGTAGTAGTAGTAATATAATAATAATAATCATAATATAATTATTTTTGTTATTATTATTAATAGTAGTAGTAGTAGTACATTAGTAGTAGAGAAACATGCCGCTTCTGCGGCATTCACCCATGGAGTCAAGCAACGCTGGAATTACCTGATGCGCACTATCCCTGATGTTGGACCCCCCCCCCCCTCCTCCACCCTCTGGAAGAAGCCATCAATGTCGCCTTTTCCCCAACACTAGCGAAAAACCCCTACTTAACCACAGCAGAAAAGTCACTCCTTGCACTACCACCTAGACTAGGAGGAATGGGATTGACTAGTCCAGTGGAGCTTGCCGTACAGAACATCAGAACTCTGTCAAGCTCACGGCAGCTCTCACTGAACACATAATAGATCTGAATGTAGCAAGTCAGGTGGAAATCAACGAATTAAACAAGATTCGACGGTCCATTACGGCAGCACACCCAAAGTGATAAACTGCAACAACTGTTGCAACAAGTGCCAATGAACGTGAAAAGAAAGGTAGCTATAGCACAGGAGGTGGGCGCCAAAAAATGGTTAACAACGTTACCAATAAGGGCAAAAGGCTTCATCGTTAATAAACAAGAATTCACAGATGCCATTGCTCTAAGGTACAGTAGGCCAATAGAAGGTTTGCCCTCCCAATGCGTGTGCAGCTCATCTTATGACATCGACCACGCCATGGTGTGTAAGAAAGGGGGCTTCGTTTGCATGAGGCATGACGAAGTGAAGGATCTAACAGCAAATCTATTGAGGGATATCTGCTACGACGTCATTGTGGAACCGCCCCTCCTTCCATTGGAAAAGTGAGAACTTCCGTCACAGGATTTCAAACACATCCAAAGAAGCCTGTGTGGACGTCAGTGCTCGAGGATTCTGGACGCGGGGATAGCAAGCCTTTTTTGACATAAAGATTTTTTATCTCATGGCTGCATGTCACTGCAACCTAGCTCTCGATGCTGCACACAGGAGGAACGAGAACGACAAAATTAGGGCATATGGGGAGAAATTCAGAACGTTGATCAAGGCAGCTTCACTCCTCTAGTGTTCAAAATCTCTGGCGGGATGGGACCAAGTGCAAGATGCTTCTCCGCCAGTCTCGCGGAGGTGTTATCTGAACGGAAGCAGCAGCCCAGAAAGAAGTTATGTTACAGCTTGGGTGAGATGTCGACTGTCTTTCTCTCTGCTTAGGTCTGCATTACTTTGCCTCAGGGCAACGAAAGCATCAGCCCCAAAGCCGACAACAGTCATAGTTATCGACTTTGAGGCAACAGTCACTGAATGCCGCATAGATCTGCCGCTCAACTAACTCAACACAGCCTGGGTAGCTACTTATGTATTAGGATAGTTAATTTTAAGGTAATAAAATGGCGGCGAAGGTGTGGCTATTGGGGGAGGCTGGAGGGCAATTTATTAAAAAGAAGTAGTATTAGTAGGAAGTGAGGTCAAAATAACAAAGGACGGCCAAAGACATCTAGGCGCAGTAATCGGCACGACGGACTTCAAGACCGAGTACGTAAAGGAAAAGGTGAATGAGTGGGTTAGGGAAATCCAAGCTTTGTCTGAGATTGCTAACCCAGAGCCACATGCAGCTTTTGCAGCATTCACCCATGGAGTCAAGCATCGCTGGAACTACTTGATGCGCACTATCTCTGATATCGGACACCTCCTCCACCCTCTGGAAGAAGCTATCAGCATCAATTTCATTCCCAAATTAGTGAAACACCCTCACTTAACCACAGCAGAAGGATCACACCTTGCCCTACCACCGAGACTGGGAGGAATGGGACTGACCAATCCAGAGGAGATTGCTGCCACCAAAAATCAATACTCAGTTAAGCTCACGGCAGCCCTCACGGACTACATAATAGCCCAGAACGCAACAGGGGTGGTGGATACCAGTGAAGTAAACAAGATTCGAAAGTCCTTTACGACAGAACGACAACACAGCCAAATTGATAAGTTGCAGCAACTGTGCTGCAAGTACCAGAGAATTAGAAAAAAAATGGCTATAGCGCAGGAGGTGGGCGTTTCGAACTGGTTAACTACGTTGCCGGTAAGGGAAAATGGTTTCAGTCTCAATAAACAAGAATTTACAGATGCCAATGCTCTAAAGTACGGTAGGCCTGTAGAAGGTTTGCCCTCCCAATGCGTGTGTGGCTCTTCCTATAACGTCGATCACACCATGGTGTGCAAGAAAGGAGGCTTCATATGCATGAGGCATGACGAAGAAAGGGAACTCACAGCAAATATGTTGAAGGAAATCTGCCGTGATGTTAGATTAGAACTGACCCATCCTTCCACTGGATGGTGAGATTTTCCAACATAGGCCTTCAAACACATCCAATGAAGCCCGTGTTGACGTTAGTGCTTGAGGATTCTGGACGCCGGGACAGCGAGACTTCTTCGGCATCAGGATTTTTTATCCCATGGCTGCATGTCACCGTAACTTAGCTCTCGATGCTGCACACAGGAGGAACGAGAACGACAAGATAAGGGCATATGAGGAGAGAATTCAGAACGTTGATCAAGGCAGCTTCACTCCTTGAGTCTTCACAACCTCTGGTGGGATGGGACCAAGTGCAAGATGCTTCTACGCCAGACTCGTGGAGGTGCTATCCGACCAGAAGCATTAGCCCAGAAGTTATGCTACAGCGTGGATGAGATGGCGACTGTCCTTCTCTCTCCTTAGGTCGGCTTTGCTATACCTCAGGGGAACGAGAGCATCGGCCCCAACGCAGACAACAGTTGCAGATATTGACTATGAGGCAACAGTCACTGAATGCCACATAGATTTGCGGCTCAACTAACTCAACACAGCTATGTATTAGGATATTTAATTTGAATGTAATATAATGGTGGCGAAGGTATGGCTATAAGGGGAGGATGGAGGACAATTAAAAAAAAAGGTAGTAATAATAATAGTAGTATTACTAGTCTTTAATTTCGTATGCTATCAGTATGTCCTGATTATCCTTTCTGTCCAACGTGTCATAAGCTTTTACTGCAATTACTTATAATTCATGTTCTTTAGCATCAAAACGTGGTCCATAAGTCCTCTTTACTCTTTGAACCCAAATTGTTTTTTCCAAGATCAAGATCCTAGTTGAATATATACAAGGTGTCCAGTCAAAATAAAAAAGAGAGTTATAATGATGCGGTTTTCTAAATGTTGGTATTTAACTACTATAAAAATAATTAACTTTGTTTTGCTGTTCTTAATCTGAGTGTTATTACTCGATAGCTAAACAATAATGACGACTAGATAGGAGGGAGATCAATGTCCTTTGGTTGCTGAGCGAAAACTCATCTTTCTCAAACAACAAACTCCAAGTTTCATATAATTTTACCAAGAAGTCGTTCAGGTTATCAAGTTGGTATTCAGTGGCGTCCTCCCGATATGAGTTGATGGTGGTCTCTATGGCGTGCTTCGTCCAGTAGTCTACTAGTCCAGCCTCAATCAGTCGTTGCTTCATGAGGCTGAAGCTTCGTCGGAAGGGCGCCCCTCTCCTGGAGAGCATACCCAAACAAATATATATGGAAAAAGGAAGATGCTTGATTTAAATTTATATAAAGCATACTTCTCTACCTATAAGGTTAGGTTAGTGAAGGTCAGGTTAGATTAGATTAGTGTTTTAAATTAGACTATGTTCGATAAACATAGATTTGGCTAGTCTAAGTTAAGTTAGCTCAAGTTGATTTTTAGCGGGATGGGAATTTGTCCAGTCCTGGGTTTGCAGTAAGCAATCCTATCTATCTATCTATCTATCTATCTATCTATCTATTTATCTATCTATCTATCTATCTCTGTCGTTATGTACACTACAGGTGAGCTAAAAACCTTAAGCTCTAAAGAAAACGGTGTTCTCAACATACTGACCTAAATCCCCATGCAACACCTGCGAATACGGGGTACGTCGTCTTGCTAATGTGGATGGACGTATACCCCTGGGGATCTGTGTAGCGTGAGGCGACTTCAATACGGGCTTTGTATATGTTGGTGATCACAGAATGGTGACCCTGCAACACAAGCTCCATGCCCTTCTCGAACGTTTGTACCTTTGAGTAAAGATAAATTATCATCGATTTATCTTTGTTTTATACGAACACCCCCCCCCCTCCCCACAAACACACGGAGTATATGCAGTATATATTAGTTATTTATTTATAAACACACTTACACACACACACACACACACTAATAATATATATGCATGGTTTCAAAGGCATTTCTCCCTATCAGACTTACCATCATATGCTTGTAAACTTCTACGATAACCGGCTCAGGGGACAAAGAAAAGTATGTCTTAACTGATCCCCCTAAGGCAGCTATACTCCAGGTCCAGTCGTCTTGGTCCAGCAAATCCTCAAAGGAGTTAATAGCAGGTAACTTAGTCTGGACTGTGAGGTGTGCGACTAGTGAGGAGCGGTACGCTGTAGTGATCACTAGGCAGAGCACCATCCACCATCCCACTAACATCTGTGAGAGAATGAGAGGCTGTTGTGATCACCAGGCAGATCACCATCCACCATCCTACTAACACCTATGAGAGAATGAGAGGCTGTAGTGATCACTAGGCAGAGCACCATCCACTCTCCCACTAACACCTGTGAGAGAGTGATAGACTGTAGTGATCACCAGGCAGAGCACCATCCACTATCCTACTAACACCTACGAGTAGCGGTACGCTGTAGTGATCACTAGGCAGAACACCATCCAACCATCCCACTAACACCTATGAGTGAGTATACTGTATTTGGAAAGGCAAGATGATATCTCCAACAGAATTTTAATTTTGGTTGTACACTTTTATAGGAATATGGCAGGTGATACAATAAAGTTAGAGTTCCTTAATATTTGATGCAGATTATCTGTTACATGACCTAAAATAAATAAATAAATATATATATATATATATATATATATATATATATATATATATAATCAACGACCTCACCAGCAAGGAATCGAACCCTCGACCTACTGGGTGTGACTAGGGAACGCTTACAGGCTAGGCCACAAGGACACTAAAAGCAGTTCTAGACTCTGTTATATTTCACACAAAGCCTGTTCATCGAGCTGATGGCGCCGTGAACCTCAATGGGAAACTGCCCGTGCCGGGGAACGCTAACCTCTGGACCACCAGGATACAAAAGCAGTGGTAGACTTCGTTATATTTCACACAAAACCTGTTCAGCGAGCTTAAGGTGCCCTGAACCTCTAATGGGGACTACCCGTATCACGTAAGTGGTCAGAGTAACGTTTTACCAATGTCCCCATTAGAGGTTCACGGCGCCTTAAGCTCGTTGAACAGGCTTTGTGTGAAATATAACAAAGTTTAGGACTGCTTTTGTATCCTGGTGGTCCAGCGGTTAGTGTTCCCCGGTCACAGTCATGGGCTAGTGGGCCGTGGGTTCGAATCCTGGCGGGTTGAGGTGTAGATTGTATGTAGAAGTCCGCGTGCTTTATTGGGCTAATGAAATATATATGGATCCTCGTGTTTCGAAGCCGGATTTGGTAAAACGTTACTCTGACCACCTACGTGATACGGGTAGTCCCCATTAGAGGTTCACGGTGCCTTAAGTTCATTGAACAGGCTTTGTGTGAAATATAACAAAGTCTAGGACTGCTTTTGTATCCTGGTGGTCCAGCGGTTAGCGTTCCCCGGTCACAGTCATGGTCTAGTGGGCCGTGGGTTCGAATCCTGGTGGGTTGAGGTGTTGATTATATATATATATATATATATATATATATATATATATATGCAAGTAAATCACTGTAGGTGCGCATGATCTAGGTATATGCTGATAAATCATGAAAGAAAAACACTAGTTCCTGCTGCTTTCTGTCAGTCACAACCATGTTGAATGCTTCGGCATGTTCTTGAGATATCCTGTGCCTAATGCACGCTTGTTATCCAACAAACAGAACATTGGATTCTTGGCCTGTCCTAACACGAATTTATGTTGTTTAATTCTAGTTGCAAGATCTTTACCTGTCTGGCCTAAGTAAAACATATTACATTCCTTGCAAGGAACTTTATAAATGCAACCAATTGTGTTGTTGGGGGAGTTCTTGATTAACATTTGTTTAACAGTGCATGAGTTTTTAATTGCCACATTGAAGTTCCAGGTTTTTAGTTGTAAAGGAATTTGAGAGAAATTTTTGTGAAATGGTAATATTAAGATATTCTTATGGTCATGGGTGGGCTTGGGATCAGTTCTATAAAAAGATTTCTTAGTAATGTTCAGGCATTTGTCTATGAAAGATCTAGGCATTTAAAAACTCATGCACTGTTAAGCAAATGTTAATCAAGAACTCCCCCAACAACACAATTGGTTGCATTTTGTAAAGTTCCTTGCAAGGAATGTAATATGTTTTACTTAGGCCAGACAGGTAAAGATCTTGTAACTAGACTTAAACAACATAAATATAGTATTAGGGCAGGCCTGGAATCCAATGCTCTGTTTGTTCATTTGGGGGATAACAAGTAATGCATTGACTGGGATAATGCCTCCTCAATATTACCTTGTAATTCAATTAATAGTAGGAACATCATAGAATCTAGTCTAATTAAACATACCGAAGGATTCAACATGAATTTGAGTAATGGCATGTACAGACTGGACAATTTTGTAATTAAGAAGATTTGTAACCAGGTGAGAAGGTTGGGTCACCTTACCCTCTGACCTTACTACCGACAGTTGCGGTGCTATTTAAAGATTAGTAGGGTCATTACCTTATACCTGACCATTGTGGACCTGATCTCACCCTCCTCTGTACGTATATATACACCTTGTTTTGTACTTCTCCTTAGTCTGTACTCACCCCTGAAGGAGAGTTATCCAAGTATATGCTGATAACCACAAGGAAAGAAGAAAACACGAAGTTCCCAAGCGCTTTCGTGTAATTCACATCTTCAGGGGTGAGTACAGACTTAGGAGAAGTACAAAACAAGGTGTATATATACAGAGGAGGGTGAGATCAGGTACACAATGGTTAGGTATTAGGTAATGACCCTACTAATCTTTAAAAAGCACCGCAACAGTCGGTAGTCAGGTCAGAGGGTAAGGTGACCCAACCTTCTCACCTGGTTACAAATCTTCTCAATTACAAAATTGTCCAGTTTGTACATGCCATTACTCAAATTCATGTTGACTGCTTCGGTATGTTTAATGAGACTAGATCCTATAATGTTCCTACTGTCAATTGAATTACAATGTAATATTGAGGAGGCATTATCCCAGTCAATGCAATGCTTATTATCCCTCAGATGAACAAACAGAGCATTGGATTCCTGGCCTGTCCTAACACTATATGTTGTTTAAGTCTAGTTACAAGATCTTTACTTGTCTGGCCGAAGTAAAACATATTACATTCCTTACAAGGAACTTTTTAAATGCAACCAATTGTGTTGTTGAGGGAGTTCTTGATTAACATTTGTTTAACAGTGCATGAGTTTTTAAATGCCACATTGACGTTCCAGGTTTTTAGTTGTAAAGGAATTTGAGAGAAATTTTTGTGAAATGGTAATACTAAGAGATTCTTATGGTCATGGGTGGGCTTGGGATCAGTTCTATAAAAAGATTTCTTAGTAATGTTCAGGCATTTGTCTATGAAAGACCTAGGGTATTTAAGGTTTGAGCCAATATTATAGATATATTTATATTCCTCATCAATGAATTCCGGGCTGCAAATTCTCAAAGCATGTAAAAACATTGTTGAAAATACTGACTGTTTGACTCTATTTTCCACACACACACATCCTTGACCACGGACGGGTCAAGACGGGTCAGACGCACCTGGCACTGCTCAGCAGTAGCCACGTCAACTGTTATGTTGGCCCATACCAACTCCCTCCCCGAACCCTCCTTAATACCAACAAGTTCTTGCCAGAAGTTACTATTTCATTTGGGAAAGGAATGGAACCAGTGTTTAATAGTGGTGAACAGTGCTTAAGTCAGTGAAAAACAACTGGGCAGTTGAGTCTGAGCCAAGCTAACCTTCACACAGTGAGGTCCCAGGTACCCAATGATAATTCCCGAGACTCCACGATAGAGAAGCCTGGGACCACACCTCACCCACTTGAGTGAGTGAATTCCTGTGACAACGGACCACGTGGTGTCCCCATTATGCACGACACCGCATAGTGAATGAGTTGCTACAGCATCATGTGAGATTCCTCATAACACCTGCGAGGGAATTACTGCACCACGTGATGCCCCTTATAACACCATCCGTGAGGGAATTACTATGCCATGTGATGCCCCTTATAACACCATCTGTGAGGGAATTACTACACCACATCAGGCCCCTCATAACACCATCTGTGAGGGAATTACTACGCCACATCAGGCCCCTCATTACACCATCTGTGAGGGACGTACTACACCACATCAGGCCCCTCATAACACCATCGGAGCGGCCATTTTTTTGGTCTGGTAAACACAGCTGTGAGCGCTAGCTCCCAAATTTGGGATGTTTTCGAGCCTATTACATTATCTGAAGGATATATAGACTTACCTACTTGTGTATAAGGACCTGAGGATAAGATAAGTATCGTCAAGCAACTTTGCTGTTGGGAACTTACTGTTTACCTTACGAAAATAACTGCTCGGGGTCCCATCACTCCTGGCTGGGTGTTGTGGGATATCAACATTGCCCCATGGAAAGTGAATTTTCGCTTAAGAACTCTACATGGAAGAGTAAAGAAAAGATAGTATTGGACGAAGTTCTTGAAGACCTTGAGTTGAGTAGTGATGAGTTTAATACGAGTGATGAAGCACAAGGGAAGTTCGAAAGTGAGAAAATACAGCTTCAACAAGAGGTAGTGAAAAAGAAAGAAATTTCTAAAAGAATGAGGGAGACAAGCTGGCATGAGGACAGTGAAAGCAAAGAAGTGAGAGAGGAGAAGAGACAAAAACATCTAGGACAAAAAACGTGTGTGGGTGGTAATAATAATGGAAATAACAGAAAGGAGATAGTGGAGAATGGATCAAGAACAGAGCAAAGTATGGAATTTGAAGGAAGCAGACAAGAACACACACAAGGTGAAGTTGGTCATGTCAGGAAGAGATTAATTTTTCCACAGTCATGCCCGATGACCTTCCTCGAAAAATTAAAATGGGCAGTACAACTAGGACGGGAGCATCACAGCTTTGAGCCTCTTTTGAAAGAAGGCACACACAAGCCTTATCTTACAGTGGGGACCATGGAGGCTGTGGAAATGTTGACAACTGTTGGGTACAAGGGATTACTGATGGTTTTGCCAGAGGAGAACAACATACTACTTACAAAGGTAATAATCTTCAGGTACCCTGTAATACTAGATCCAGAATACTTATTGGATGACGAAAGATTTGTTTGGGTCAAGAGGCATTTAATAAGGGGCGAAGAGAGAAGCCAGGTTATTGCTCTAATGAGAGGAAAGGTTCCAGAGAAAGTGTTCATCACAGGAGCAGGGTATAGGAAGGTGGCACTATATGTGGAGGGACCAATAATGTGTCTCAAGTGTTGCAGATGGGGACATAAGGCCTGGAGCTGTCAACTGGACCCACGTTGTAGATTCTGTGGGAAGAGGCACGAATCTAGCAACTGTAAGGACAAGATCAAAGCAGGAGAGAAAGTGAAGCCTTGTTGTTGTAATTGTGGTAAAACTCACAATGCTAGTTCAATTGCATGCGAGATGAGGCCACGTATGAGAAGTGACCAACAAAGGAATTATTCAGAGAACACTGAAGAAGTACGCTGTGGTTTGACAGTGACAAGACAGCAGGAGAACACACAGACAGTGGAGACAGTGATCCCTGAGAATGCCTGGCATGAAGATTCAAGAAGGATAAGGACTGCGCTTGCGGCCGGAAGCGTTGTTGATGCCAGGAACAAACAGAGTAATAAACAAGTAGCAAGTGAGAGTAGTGGTGCAGCACTCCAGGTTAGTGATAAAACTGTGCAAGAAATTCTGGGAGAAGAGGTGCTTAAGATGTTTCAGCTTTTGCAAAAGTTAGGTCGGAAAATAGAAGTGATAGAGAAAAGACTTGATACAGTGATAAATAAAGAAAGGGAAAACAAAGCTGTGAATAATGTAGAATTAAAAGGGAAAGAGGAAAGTGAAGAGCTCAAGCCTTTGAAAAATTCAGTGCTTAAAATAAGTATTAAAGGGAAGGAGAGGAAAATAAAGGATTGTGTAGTGCAGGGAGCAACAACTGAAAGTTTTAAAAAGGTGTTGGTAAAGTGTAAAGATGCTGATAAAGAAAAACTTTTGAGGAAATGGGAATCTGTGCAGGAGGATTGGGCCTTCTTAAAGAATCTGATTGGAAAGGATATAAAATGTGTAAATATTAATCCTGGATCTAGCTAGCCTTAAGATAATGTCCTGGAATGTTAATGGTCTACAAAATAGAGTGACAGATGTACATTACTTTACCCTTAAAAATAATATTGACATAATTACCCTTCAAGAGACTGGGGACAGGAAAGGCGACCTGCTTAAACTGTCTGGATATAATGGATTTCATCTCTATTTGGGTGAAGGTATAAGAGGGGTCTCAACATACATTAAGAATTCCATACCAGCAGAACTAGTTGGAAGCCCGAGTAGAGTACAAGGAATAGAAAGTGTCTGTATAAAGTTATATTTGAAGGAAGGAGAATTGAACATAGCAAATTTGTATATTTCTGGAGGCTGTTTTGACCTCAACTTCTTACCAGATTGCATGTTTTTGAACTCTACTTTGGCTGTAGGCGATTTTAATGCTCGACATCCAAGACTCGAAACAATGGGGAGAATTAATAGTAATGGTATAAAATTTTGGCAATTTTTACAAGATCACCCAGATGCTTACTTGTTAGGAAATAAGGAAGTGACTCATATTAAAGGAGGAAGGTTAGACTATGCTTGCATGATAAGCAGTCAGGGAGTCCAGGGAGAATGTGAGATAATAAGGGAGCTAGTCAGTGACCATTTTGTTGTGTATGTTCAATTACCATTAGGGAAGAGACAGGTGAGATATAGGAGGAAGAAATTGAAACTAAACAAGGATGACACAGAAGTGTTTACCCAAAATATAGAGAAATGGTACAGAAATTATACACCAGTCTGTATGGATAGCTTTTATAATGACTTAGTTGGGGAGATAGAAAGATATTTAACTAAGTCAACACAGAAAAAAATAAATGATAAGAGACATGGGGCTAGGAAACACTGCTATACCAATGACAAAATGTTGAAGGGATGGACACAAATGTTAAGGGCAGCACATAAAGATTGGGTAAAGAATGGTACAAGAGAAGAAGATAGGGAAATCTTCATGGATATAGCCAAAATATGTGGGCAGGCTAGGAAGGAGGCAAGGGAGAAATATTGGCAAGATTTTGCACAGCACATTGGGGAGAGTAAATGTTTCCAAGCAAATTATTAGTAATTTTGAAATTTATTTTACATATTGACAATATATAGCGCAGTGCAGTGTTATTTTAAAGAAAATATTCTTTATTTACAGCTACTTTAAACTTAAAAGATCACGTGTTGACATTGTTTAAATCCAGCATGGGGCCCTAAGAGATCATGAAAAGAGATTTCAATCCAAACCAAGCAAGAAATTATTAAGAAACATGAAGAAGGCATTAGAACAAATGCGCTAAGCAAAGAATATGGCATGTCGACATCAACTGTTTGACAATTCTTGCAGAGAAAGACAAATTTAAAGAAGTGAAAGTGAGAGACAAATATACCAGTGCTTAAAGGTAGAGCCCTAATTGCAGAAACTGAGAGGTTACTTCTCATCTGGATTAGGGAAAAACAGATGAAAGGTGATTCAGTTTCTACTGAATTCATTTGTGAAAGAGCCAGGGAGATTTACGAACATTAAAGACAGATCAACCTGGTTCTTCAGGCACATAATTTGAAGATTTTCGGGCCAGCAAAGGCTGGTTCGAAAAATTTAAGAAAAGAAGTGACATTTTCAGTGTTATTGGGCATGGTGAGGCTGCTAGTGCTAATAAGGAAGGGGCAGCAAAGTTTTCAGTGGAATTTAAAGAACTGATGGAAGAAGTAAATTATCTTCCGCAGCAAGTGTTCAATGTGGACGAAACTGGGCTGTTCTAGAAAAAGATGTCCAAAAGAACATTCATCACCAGAGATGAAGCCTCTTTACCTGGGCATAAACCCATGAACGACCGTCTCACTCTATTGCTTGGTGTCAATGCTTCAGGGGATTTCCGACTGAAGCCTATGCTTGTCTACCACTCTGAAAACCCCAGGTGTTCAAGCAACAGAAAGTGGTAAGAGCAAAGCTTGGAGTTTATTGGAAGTCCAACCGTAAGGCATGGGTGACAAGACAGCTCATTAATGAATGGGCTGTTGAGGTGTTTTGCCCTTCTGTCAAGAGCTACCTAACCACCAATAAACTCCCTTTAAAGGCTCTTCTCCTCATGAATAATGCTCCTGGTCATGACACTGAACTTGCCAGAACTTTGGAGTATCAATTTGACTTTGTGAAAGTGCTGTTTTTGCCTCCCAACACTACATCAATCATACAGTCAATGGACCAGAATGTGATCAGCAACTTCAAGAAGTTGTACATGAAGAAAATGTTTAGGAGGTGTCATCAGGCAACTTCCAATGATCCTGAACTAACACTGAAACAGTTCTGGAAGACACAATTCAACATCCTGGAGGCTGTAAAATTGATTGTCATCATGGCAAGAAGTCTCCACTAGATCCCTCAATTCTTCATGGAAAGCACTGTGGCCATCAGTAGTCCATGATTTTGAGGGATTTCAGGATGACACAGAGTTGGACCAGGAGATTGCATCCATTGGTCAGTCATTGGGCCTTGAAGTGGATGAGGATGATGTCGAAGAGCTTGTGATGTCTCATGAGGAGGAACTTACTCCTGATGACTTGAAGCAACTGGATGAGATGTTAGAGGCTGACAATGGTGAGGAGGAAATGGAAAGTGATGACCATATGTCAACTAAAGAGTTGAAAGATGTGATTTACCACTGGGAGAAGCTCAGGGAACTGGCTTCAAAGCACCTAGATGTGGAAAAATCTGAACTAACTTTGTGTCATGTTGAGGACACAATGGTCTCCTTCTTTAAACATAAGTTAATGGTGAGGAGGAGAGATGCCCCACAGACCACAATTGACACTTTCTTCAGTAAAAGGCAGAGGGAACAAGATGCTATCCCTCAGCCTTCCACTTCAAGAAGGAAAGAGGATGATGCTAGCCCTCAGCCTTCCACTTCAAGAAGGAGAGAGGATGTTCATGGTGGAGAATCTGTCAGTCCAGAGGTTCCTCGTATTTTCATGGAAGGTGACTCACCTTCCAAGAAGCAGTAAAATGCTTCTCCTCCACCTCCACTTCCTTCTCTTCTCCTTTCTCCTCCTCCACCTCCCACTTCAAATTCACATCATCATCCAGGAGCCTTCTACATATACACCTCAAAGTAAGTGTAAATTTCTACCTTTTTTGTTGAATTTAGGCAATTTTCGGTGAGCTGGAACTAATTACCCAAAAACCCATTGAAACAATGGTTTCGGTTAACGAGATTTTCGGTTAACGAGCAACCTGCTGGAACGGATTGTGCTCGTTAACCGAGGGACCACTGTATTTGCTTTAATATTACCCCAGCTCATGCATGATGAGCATAATAAAACACAAGTGTTTCACCAAGCACATCTTATAAGTAAAATAACAAAGAGTGTGATTTTAGAGGTGAAATTAGACACTAAACCCTTGTGTACGGTGAGGCCTCTGAACTCAATAAAATTATCTAGTGTTAACCAAATAAAATATTGAACTAAAATTGGAGTTCCAATAGTGAAGGGGTTAATAAACAACATGGGTGTAAAGGAACAAGCTTACAAATGGCAGATTGAGAGAGAATATGCATACTCTTCTATCCACTGAAAATTTTGACTCGACCCAATGATTCATCAGCTGTTAGAGGCAATCACTACATCACCTGTTCCCTTTATTGTACCCCAGATGTATCTCGATGAATCAGTTTTTTATAGCAATTAAGTAAACTGAAAAATAATGCTTGCTGACATTAATTCTCTCATTATGAAGAGTTACTCTCTCTAATGAGGCTTCAGTATCCTGTAAAACCAAGGGTTACTCATTAGTGATCCACAAGTCATAAAAATATTTTAAATTACTTAAATATACTTTACATACTTGTAGCCCCTGAAAGTTTTTTCTCAAGCTCCCTCCTTAATTCACAATACATTTCTTCCACTGCTAGGAACTGCTTTGTCAAATAATCAACCTTCTTCTTTGAGATGTTTGTCTTTAGCTGGCAGGACCTTATATATATCTTTAGCTGAGTCTCATCCTTCATTTTGTGTGTGATATCTTCTATATCTTGGTTGTAGTAATATTTTGTGACGAGTGAGATAAACACCATCGCTGACCTGGAACATTAACAGAACATTAATTCATAATAATCAAAACCATTCTGCTGAAATGTCAAAAACAGAGACGAGAGAAGTACTGTAGTTCCTAGAACATAACTTAAGACTCCCATAACACCAACAACACATTAACCAGGAAGTTCACTACAACTCTTGCAACACTAACTGGTAATTAACACCATCATGATGCAGTTTACCAAGAAAACTTAGCACAATGCTCAAAGAACAATAAATTTCAGTGGAAAAAGCTGTTACTCCTGTATATTGTAAGCCAAGTGAGGTAAAACGTGACGTCTTTCAGGTTACTAAGTTTATATACTGGTGTAACTTTACATTTCAATTGCTTTCATATAACTCTGCTGTCACAATGACCCTGACAATATGTCATAGAATTAATATTTCATAGAATTAATATAAGTACAACATACAAAATTTTTCATAATAATGACATGACTTCATACAAGTACAGCACAGAAATTTCCATTAATTAAATAAGAAAGGGGATGGACACTCTGAATATCTTTTAGTTCACTTACAACTTACAGTAATCAACTTGGATTTCTACTTACAAGAAAATGATCTTGATGACACATATGGCCACTTCCAATGGCATCTTTACCTAAATAAAACAAATTTGTGTATATTAGAATTATTAGTAAAACCCAGATGTTTGGGTGCTCATAATCTAAAAGAAAATGGGCAGACAAATAAGAAAAATACTAAAAAACAGGCAACTCAAAACTTTAAAAAAAGGCATTTGTCATTTTCCTTAAAACAAAATTCATGCAAATAAACTGTATACAGTAAAACGTCGATTTAAAGCGATTCAATTTCAAATTATTGATTTACAGCGACACCCACAAATAAGGACAATGTTTTAATTTAAAGCGAATCTTTGCTATTTTCCTCGAGTCAATCTGGCGAATCATATTTTAAAATTCGCGCCTAATGTTTCTCTGGGCATGCTACACTATCCTAAGGCCAAAGCTGTACTGTACATGTGCTTAAAATATTGTACTAAATGATTTTTAAAATTTTTGTCTAGTGCAAACTATAGCATGATTATATTCAAATTAATCACTGTCTTATAAGAATTCCAGCAATGTAAATTATGTTCTCCCAGGTCACTTCCGTGACATTTTATAAAAAAAAAAATCAATCTAATGGACATAAATAAACAAATACGGTAAATACTTCACTAGACCTTCAGCCCCCAACTGTCAAAACGCTTCACTGTCACCCCTAAAGTTAGGAGAATATAATTTGCATTGCTAGAAGCCTTGCAAGACAGAGAATAATTTGAATATAAATGTCATATATTTTGCACAAGAGATAAAATAATTTAGCTCTTTGTAATTAATTAAAATTAAAATTTGTATGTCTAATGCGAACTATAGCATGTACTTGTATATATTCAAACTAATCACTATCTTATAAGAATTCCAGCAATGTTAATTATATTCTCCCAGGTCAGTTCAGCGACATTTCAGAAGAGAAAACTTAAAGTCACTCTTAAGGACAGATAAATAAATAAGCACTAGACCTTAGCATCAACTGTCAAAAATATCACCTCACCTCCCTCCCTCCTCCATCTTCCCAGCCAGTAAACAGACCATTTCGCATCCCTTAATTTTAGATGTGTTGCTTTACGAGTGTTTGTTTTAACATAATACAGTACTGTACTACAAAAAACAATGTTTTGTTTATTCTAGGAGATGGGCTGAGGTGCATCTGGGTAGACTGTCAGTCTTTTTAGTATTTTGTGTTTCTCTCAAGTACCAAACTAAATTATTCCATTGATACAACACTTCGATTTAGTGCGAATTCGGTTTAAAGCGACCTCTCTTGGAACGTATCTCGTGTTATATTGACATTCTACTGTACTGGTAGTATTGTAGCTATATTACAACATGGTTACTGAAATAAACGGTAGGTAACTTTATACAGCAATTGGTTACACAAATTGTTCAAGCTGTTGATTTTTCTCACCTGATCCTTTACTTCTTATCAGAGTAAAAATAATATTTTTGTTCAATCCCAGAATGCGACGCTTAGCTTTAACCTAGGTATGTTAATGCCTAGTAATAACTCGCCAGGCCAACATACAGGCAATTGAAACATCTAATAATTACTTAATAAGAAATATTAGGAGGACACGTCGCTACCTGGCATTTAATTGCAATTGTCGAAACCCCCTCCTTCACCCCTCCATCGCACGGACTGCCACCTTCATCTCTCGCCTGGCGGTAGAGCCATAAGTAAACACAATGGAGAGCTCTGCGAATTTGTGTTATAATTGCTGAAATACTAAGCTCCGCGAGGATTTTATATACGGTATTTGTACTTATTAGCACAGTGATGAAGTAGAGTGACTTATTTTGTTATGTCTCTCAATTATTGTAATTGGGACAATTTCTTATACGATCTCTGTTCAGTCATGGCGACAACAACACGTCTTCTTTGTGAAGTCGTTTAGATCGATGTGACTATCCCTTGCCTTTAAGTCATTCAGTGAATGTCGCTGCGCCCTCCCGGGCTCGTCTTCACTGAAAGAGAATATGTGAATATATCTACTTATATACATGTAACCGGTCGGCATTACTGGAAATTAAATTTCTCACATGACTTAAGGTTTATTAATTATTAGATGGAAATTGCAGTGGAAGTGCCCCTTTGAGAAAAAACCCGAACCAGCACAAGAACACTTAAATTTACTAGCAAAATGAATTCTCCGTGACCCGTGGAAGGATAGCATCTGTGACTGAGATGAATGAGACGCACTGTCAAATTTAGACACTTATATTCCCTCCATCACTACAGACACAATCAAATAATGGGACACCAACATATGCGCACCTCTTAACCTGAACTTAAAACACTACTCTGGGGAATAAAAGTTATACATGATATTGAAATTATTAGAAACTCAGACAATGCCTCATTAGACAGCAATAAATTCAAAGTAGTATTAAGAATTGTTGCTTGCACACATGAAACAGGCCTTAAGGGCTTTCAACAAAATAACATCAACCACTGAGAAAATGGTAATAAAATAAGAAAATATTAAACCCACCATGAATAGGCCTTAAGGGCACTCAACAAAATAATATTACCCCAACAAATGCACACCTCCTAACCTAACTCAAACACTACTCTGGGGAATAAAGGTTATACCTGAGATTGAAATTATAAAGAAATATTAAATGCATTAAAGGAACTAAATCACAGTATCACTTACACAGAAGGGAGAAAACCTATCTGAAAAACAGTTCCCTCATTCTCTGGTTTCAATTAGTGACACAAGCATTAAAACAATATTATCAAAATTATTTAAGAAATATTAACTACACACAAAAATATTATCACTATTATTAAGAAGTTACTGGGTCCACCAATACCCGTGAATCATGCTTCACCCAACTCAACATACACCCATAATAAGGGAGATAAAATGTTTCTCTAGGTATCCCCTAGACTCCTGGTCTCAGTGTGTGACCATTAATTTACTCAGACAGCCTCAGTGTACTCTCAGTGCATCCATGGGCGAGAAGACAGTGAGCCAATCAGCCCTTGTTCAGTGGAGAGAAGCTTTAGCTTCTCGTAGTAAAAGGTTTTCACTAACTGCTTGAAGATATGTGATATTGCGAGCCGAGGTAGAAGAGATCTGGCGACCCCAGACAATCGTCAGTTGTGCACCCAGACAGCTGGTTTCACTTCGGAGATCTCTGGCTAACCCGGATGACCAGTAACAAGCCTGCACTGATCGTTCCAACTGCGACAATCGCTAATCATCAATCATCAACGCAGTCTCAAACGGCAGTCAATCTCTCGCAGTCAAGTGGGTTCTGACGGAAACCCTGAAATGAACTCACTGTTAGCTCGTTAACTTTATCACTGCCCTATCTCAACCCTGTCTGAGATCGAATGAGACTTACTTGTTATACTGCAATAGCGCAACACAGGTGACTAGACCACGTGACCGTTTCGTCCTCTTTGACGCACAGTCTGTCCTCTCTGTTCGACCGCTGTCGTCTGACTGAGAGCCAGCCAGCCTCGTATCCTCTCAAGGCGTTAGCTTAGGCCAACGTTACATATTTTCCGCCTACTAATAACTTTCTTGGGACACCCGTAACATTATTCAGACTGATAAACGATCTATAATAATTTCAAATTCAATAATAGTCCCTTAACTTCATGAATCACATCATTATTAATTCGGTACACTACATTTAATATCGTATAGGCCTAGTTCCAAAACCTCTAACTACGTGTAGGAGCGCTCCTAGCTCAGTCGACCTTGAAAACTCAGTATCGCCAATGGCGCGGCGTTTGAAATTATACTGAAATTTCTGAATATTACATATACATATATATGTAGACTGTCTACAGTTTTCTTTGTCCCAATTATTCACGTGCTAGTGTGAATGCTATGACTCTCTCTCTTCCTTTTCTTATGTTCGTTCACAAAAACCTTTGGGCTTCCGCCCTCGGTTTTCTTATATTATAATTAAAAGTGCTCTCAGCATAAAAACCAGATTTGAGTTTTTCTCTTCATAACTTTATTTTTGATGTCCTCAGTAGCGGGTTCAGTCTTTCCAGGCGAACTTTAGCGAGGCTGCTAGACTTAGCGTTCCTTCCGGAATGTTGACCTTCCGGTCTTCCTAGCAATCTAGAGTTATGTTGAAATGGACTTTACATCCTTATATGGGTTATATGAGAACATTTCAGGGTGGAATTCTCAACCCAATAAGTATTGCTAGAGTAATAGTGAATGCTGTTGCCAATAGAGCACTATGTTAACGACTCAGCACTGTCAACCCTGCCGGGTGATAGTGCGCACGTAGAGATTCTTGCTTAAGTTATTACTTGGGGGATAATGTCTGTGCCCCTGATTGGCAACAAAGAGAGATCTTGATGATCCCTCTAAATAAAATGTTCTAAATGAAATTATTTTGTAAAAAAAAATAAAAAATCATTGAGCTAAGGGATATTTGAGATAGAGTCGGGAAAGAGATACATCATGGTGGGTTAAATGTTTATAATTGTCAAATGAGTGACTTATATAACAATAAGAGATCTTAATGAATTAACTTACTAATAATATGATAATTTTGAGTCATATTGATTAAGTTGGGAGAAAATGTTTTCTCCCTTATATTTTTATAATGATATAATGTGACTCACGGTGTCCTCCTAGATAGTATTGAGTGATGAGCTACAAGGACTAGAAAGTTCAGCTCATACACTACATACGAGGAGTTGATAGTATTGAGTGATGAGCTACAAGGACTAGAAAGTTTAGCTCATACAATTCATACAAGGAATTGATAGTATTGAGTGATGAGCTACAAGGACTAGAAAGTTTAGCTCAGGCACTACATACAAGGAATTGTCTGTCAGTAGAGAAATTGAATTCAGTAGTAGTAGTTTCACCTAAGACCCAAGGGGGCAATACTACATGTAATTATAAAAAAATGTAGAGCCACTTGGATTACTAAGATAGATCCTCATATGGCTTGCATAATTCATGGCAGCTGTGTCTCAAATAACCTATTTTCACTTATGGATTGTTCAGTTTGTTATGATCAAATTTTTCAATTTCATCAAGCTACAGGTGATAAGAAAGAAATATTGCAGGTCCAAATTCAAAATACCGGTAACCCCTGCAGAGCTTGGACTAGAACAACAGAAAGAACCACGGTGGAAAGAGCTCTTGCAGTATTTGAATGGGGAAAAGTTACCAAGGCACAGATACCCTAAAACCGCCATTGATAAGTTTTAAGTGATAGATGGAGTTTTATATCTAGTAAAAGAACTGATTGACAAAGCCTTACTCTATTGCTTAGTAGTACCTGATCATTTACGTGAAGCCGCCTTAAAGTTAGTACACAATAGTGCAAAGTCAGGTCACTTAGGGCAGTGGAAAACCATTGCCAAGACAGAAAGTCTATTCTATTGGCCAAACTACCGTTAGGATTGTATAGACTTTGTGAAGTCATGTGAAAGCTGTCAGAAATTCAAGGGGACTAAGGGTCTTACCCAGAAATGGCAGGCCTTACCGATAGTTTCCAAGCCTCTCGAGCGAGTTTCTGTCGATCTGACTGACATGCATGCTGGGGTCAATGAGTACCGATATGTGTTGACGGTCCTCGATCATTACTCTAGATTTGTTAACTTCTACCCCCTTCGAACTAAAGCGACCCAAGAAGTTACCTGAGAATTTGAGAAATTCACTAATGTATTTGGCAGCCCTAAGACTGTGATTGCCGATAATGGAGGGGAATTTACCGCAGGGTTTTTGTAGAATGAGCAACATTAGTTCATATTTCACTTTGCCATACCAACCCCGAGGCAACAGTGTTACAGAAAGAATGCACCGAACATTTAAAACCCTCCTTGCCATCCTGAGTGGAGACAACCCCCGACGTTGGCCCAAGTTCTTAGGTCCCGTGCAATGTGCATTGAACACGGCTGTGCACTCCACTACTGGAGTACAGCCACACTTTGCCTTTTTCTCACGTCATGCTCACCGACAAGTGGGTATTGGGTTATCCATAATAGAAAGTGAAAGTAGTGAGGGGTTAAGAGAAGCTCACCGATTGATAAAAGAGACTTCCGAGAGAACGTCAAAGGAAATCAGACAACGAGCCAATAGAGATAGGAAGAACGAAGAAGTCCAGTTGGGACAAATGGTATGGGTGAGGGCTGAAGTACCTCTTCCAGGTAGTAGTAGGAAATTGAACGCCAAATGGAGGGGCCCGTATACAGTAACTGATATCATCCGAGACGGTGCCGCCTATGAACTCACAAACGTGTCAGATGAAACAGAGATAATCAAAAGAGCAGCAGAGAAAGTGAAAAGGTTCGTGGGTAGGGATATGTTTACGAAGTTGAATGACATTCAGGCTCCACCTTGTGAGTCTTCATCAGATTCAGAACCAGAGGGAAGAGAAAGGTTGGCCAGTCCAGGGAACCCAGGGGAAGTTCCTGCGGCTAGGTTCCCACAGAGAAGGAGGAGACCACGGATCCGTATGGATCTCTAGAAACAGAACCAGTTGCTCGTTAACCGAAAAACTTGTTAACCGAAACCATTGTTTCAATGGGTTTTTGGGTAATTGGTTCCAGCTCACCGAAAATTGCCTAAATTCAACAAAAAAGGTAGTAAAGTACACTTACTTTGAGGTGTGTATGTAGAAGGCTCCTGGATGATGATGATGGGAATTAGAATGGGGATGGAGGAGAAGGGAGAAGAGAAGTCACCCCATGGCGCCATTTCACCCATAAAATTTTAGTTCTCTTGGTGTAATTCAAGATTATTTTCTTTAAATCAACACTGCACTGCATTATATATTGTCAATATGTAAAATAAATTTCAAAATGACCAATAATTTGCTTGTAAACACAGAGAAAAAGCATTTAGTTGAAGAGAGTCTCAAGCAAGATGTTACCTCCACTGAAAAGATACAAAGACTGACGCCTGTATGCTGTGTTGGCAGGCTGGATGGCGTACCACAAACTAGTGACCTTACCTTCAATTATGTTCAATAATTCTTAAAATGACTAAAAAATTTAATATTAAACTTTTAAAATTATTGAATAGTATAAACTTCATGATATTTACTAAAAGGGTAAGGAATTTAAGCCCTAGAACCGATTACTGTATTGGCGGACTAATACTACAGCTGGTGGACCGCCAAATGCAAGCTAAAACATGTGTAGGTCGGCTCGTAAAAAACTCGTTAATCGAGGGATTGCTCGTTAACCGAAGTTAAGAATCTTATGGAAGGTAACTCTTTAACCGAAATCTCGTTACCCGAGGCGCTCGTTAACCGAGGGACCACTGTGTGTGTGTATATATATGTGTGTGTATATATATATATATATATATATATATATATATATATATATATATATATATATATATATATATATATATATATATATATATATATATATATATACACACACAGGTAGTCCCCGACTTACGACTGCTTGGACTTACGACCGTCGGAACTTACGACCACCGCAGTTGAGACAAATTTTTTTTTCAAATGACGCACGCATTTTCTATACCAAACGTTTCCAGTTAATGTAGTCTCCATGTATAATTAGAAAATTATGGGGGCCCCATGTGCATTCAGCTGACTACATTAAAGGTAAGTGCTCAGTCACACTGTATCCATTCCTCATTATTTATTACTTTCACTGTACTGTATCCATTCCTCATTATTTATTACTTTTACTGTACTGTATTTCATTGTAGATTTTTTATTTAAAAAAAAAAAATTATTTTTATTTTTTTTTATCTCTGTCGGACTTACGACCATTCGGACTTACGACCTGGATTTGGGTCCCTAACCTCGTCATAAGTCGGGGAGCACCTGTATATACATACATATACACACTTACATACATACACATATACATATAAATTAGAGTGGAATTTAAAAACATAAGTATAATGGGGGAGCAGTGCAACCTGGGTTGTACAGTTATAAGGTTGAACAAGAGGACAGAGTTTTCAGGATTATGTCTAGTTGGCAATTATGTTTATTGCAATGGTAATTACTTATTTATTTACATGATAATTTCCGATAAAACGGATTTGGTGGTACAATAAAAGCAGGTACTGTACATATAGTAAGTCTTACAAGAAATATTAATACTTCGACAACAGATATTTTTTTAGAGATGATTTAAAGGAAGGTAGCGTAGTCTTTGCTCGGATGGGTGGGGGTAAGTTGTTCCATACCTTCACACCATGATATTTTATGAAGGTCTGGGACTGAGAGGAGCGCATGGGGGATGGGGTGTGGTCTTAGTAGCTCTGGGTGCCTTAAGTTGTATCTCTGATTATTCCGGAACTGGAAGTAATTATTGTCAAGCAAGTGATTGATAGATTTGTAAACAAAGAGGGCACAGTAGTAAGTGTTAATATCTTTGAATTTAAAAAATTTCAATATAGCAAATTTTTCATTTGTGTAATGTTTTTTTTTTTCAAGTAGGTCATTGTCCATACAACTCTCTTTTGTGCAGTAACCAGAAATTGTGTTTTTGAAGAGCCAGAGGCCCCCCCATAGTGTGTGACAGTGTATCAGGTGTTGGTAAACAAGATCATGATAGATTTCTTTCATTGCTGTGAGAGTGGATGACTGTCGAGTGTGATACATGATACCGCACTGTTTATTGATTTTATCGTGTATGGCTTGTATGTGGTTTCTCCAGTTAAGTTTCTCATCAACAATAACTCTGAAGAATTTAGTATTTTGTTGGCGTTTGAGGACTATATTACCAAGGTACAGGGGGTTCAAGTCTGGAGGTAAGTTTTTTCTTCTGTGAAAGATCGTGTAGTGGGTTTTCTCAAGATTTAGGGTCAGTTTATTACGTATTACCCAGGTCCCGAGTTTAGTTAATTCAGTGTTCGTAGTTCTCATCAAGGAAAGGAGGTCTGAGTTGCTGGCATAGAGATTACTATCGTCTGCAAATAAGTTGTATTTTTTGAGTGGGCTGGCATGGACTATGTCGTTTATGTACAACAAAAACAGTGGACCGAGAATTGAACCTTGGGGGACTCCATACAAGATAGGCGAGGAATCAGATTGGTGGTTATTATAACAGACATACTGCATCCTGTTGGACAGATATGAGGTAAACCAATTGTGGGACAGGCCCCTAACGCCGTAATGTTCAAGCTTTGAAAGGAGGATGGTATGGTCGACAGTATCGAAGGCTTTAGAGAGGTCCAAGAATATACCAACTGTGAACTGACTGTCATCAAAGGAATTTAAGGTGTCATTAGTAAAGGATAGCAGAGCACTCTCAGTCAACCTTCTAGCTCTAAATCCAAACTGGGAGTCTGTAAAGATGTCATTGGCATTGCAGAAGGAATTTAGTCTATTACATGCTAGCTTTTCCAGTATCTTACTCAAGGCTGGGAGGACTGATTTGGGGCGGTAGTTCTTGAAGAGACCTTTGTCCCCAGATTTTTTATATGCCGGGTGGACTTTAGCAATTTTCAGTTTATCAGGAAAGACACCACTAGTGAAGGAGGAGTTACAAATGTGGAGGAGAACAGGTAGTAATAAGTGGGCCACTTTTTTAATGATGCTCATTGGTATATTGTCTTCGCCTGCTGCTGCATCTTTGGACATTTTTATGATGGCCAGTAATTCATCTGCTGTGACAGGGGATAAGAATAGTTCACTTTGCTGTCTGTTTTGCAGGTAGGCTCTAAATTCCTCATGGTGATCAGGGATGCTCCCTGCAAGATTTTTCCCAACATTAATAAAATATTCATTGAAGTGGCTGGCAATAAGGGAGGGTTCTGTTATAACTGAATCGTTTATCATAAAAGCTGAGTGGGGGGCCGAAGGCTGAGTGTTCCTGTTGTGAATAGAATTTATGACATTCCAGGTTTTCTTACTATCGGCTGATGCTGACTGGAGCTTATTTGTATAATAGTTACGTCTGGCGTTTCTAACTGCTTGAGTTACTCTATTTCTGATACTTCGGTAAGCATCACCGAAAGTTATGGGTCTTTTTGCAAATTTCCTTTGGAGTTTGTGTTTTTCCTTTATCATTATCTTAATTTCACTTGTGATATAGGGTTTGGAAATGGATACAGTTTTCACTGACTTAGTCTTGAGCGGGAAGCATTTATCAAAGCAAGCATTGAAGATGCTGGAGAAGTTACAGCTGTTCACGTTAGGGTTGTTGGAGGCATAGATAAGATCCCAGTTAGCATTCATTAGGTTGTTTTCAAAAAGGAGCATGTTGTCGGCGCAGTAGTCTCTGTATTGAATTGAGACTCTACTAGACCTTTCAGGTCTTGTGGCTGTTTTATACATGACAAAAACTGGGAAGTGATCTGAGATATTGTTATAAATAATTCCACTTGCTAGGTTGTTAGGAGTGTTGCTAGTCCAGATATGATCTATCACAGTGGCAGAGGTGGCAGTTACTCTGGTGGGTTTGGTTATAGTGTTGAAGAAGAGTTTTTTTGACAGGTAGCAAGAAGGTCTAATACTGAGGTGTCGGTTTCTGATTTTAATAGATCAAGGTTGAAACCTCCTGTGATGTAGCAGTCTTTCCTCTCTGAACTTATGATAGAGATAAGTTCCAAAAATTTATCAAGAAAATTCCTTACATTAGTGTGGGGTCTTCTGTAGATTATCCCTACTAGGATATTTCGTGTGTCATTACGTAATTCAATGAAAACACTCTCCATGTACTCCTCCTGAACCTTTAAATCATCTCTTACAGAAGTGTTATACTTGATATCAACATATAGGGCGACACCACCACTGTGTCGTGTCGTGACGTGTTGACGCAGTGTCTATTACAAATAGGAATGTTATACAAATGGTCAATATCGTTAGTGAGTTTGGTCTCACAGAATCCAAGTACATCAAATTTGTGGGCAATAGAAGATAAACACTGATCTAAAAAGGTATCTAGATGAAGGGGAATACTGTTGATGTTATGGCTAATCAAGGATGCAACATTTTTAAGTACAGTATTATGTACCATAATTAAATATCAGAACCTCCTTGACATTCAATGGCTAGATCAGTAATGACAACCAATGTGGAACATCAAGCCTGGGAAAATATAAATTCTCGTCAGTACCAGTATTAGTTATTCTTGTATCCATTTGCACAAATTTTCATGCGAATGTTCTTGTATGATGTTTTTTCCACAGCATTTATACAAGGTAAATTTTTAATTCTGTGAGGTGAGATAAATCAGTAGTACAGTAGTTAACAAAATAACACCGTAACCTACTGAATCTAAAAAATGTGAATTAGTCTGAGGCATTTGTTTTTTAGTGCCCACTTAACAGTTCATAATGGTGGCGGCACGGAGCCGAAGCATTTATGGAGATTTACATTCAGGAAGACGAACTCAGAAATACAAAATTATGGTTAGAAAATTGCAATTCCTCCAACTTTTTTTTGGGGGATACAGTATTTGAAAAGTAAGAAAGCTGGTAAAGAGTCAGTAGAGTACATGCATGGGAATCACTACCAAAAATAGGGTTTTCTTATGTTTTAGATGGTGAATTAAAGGAATCTGACCTTCAATTCTGGCAGAACTTAAAAGTTAAAGAGATATGACCCACCCTTCTACTTACAATTTTGATTGCACAAGGTGGGCAGGGATCTGAAGTAAGGGGAAATAGTGGGGTAAAAACACACAAATAATTTATCTAACTTTACCTTACCTTTGTCTTAGTGGTTTTGTGTCTTTATCAAAACCAAATATGTTTATCGTCATGATAAAGGCAGTCTGCACCACACTTTGGACACTAAAGAAGTAAGCGATAGCTACACCATGAACCTTGAAAAGTCAATAGCAGCAAATTTTCATTAAAATCCACTGCTAGCCCCCAAATGGAAAAGACCCCAATATTCTACTGAATATTAATCAGAAGGATTCCTTCCTAATATTTTTTTCATAGTTAATCTTTCTCACACATCCACTTTGTAAACAATTACAGTACAGTACTCTTAAATCATCTACAGTACTAACCTAGTTAATATAGTACAGTACAATTGCAACACCTGCTAATTGCTAAAACCATTGTTTTGCCTTCTTACAGTTATGTTAAATGATACATATATTAAACCTAATATGACACTAGGTGCATGACTGTCCCTCCTGAATTTCATACACTGTACTTTACTTTTTACTTTATCCTCTTCACCAATTCAATTAAGTAATAAAAACAATACTGCAACTTTTCTTTTAATTGTAAGTTGTTTTTTCTTTAGTTTTTCTCTATATACGATCATAAATCACCTGTAGTGGGCAGGGTAATTAGGATGGGTGAAATTGTGGGGGTAAAATGCGGTGAAAAACTGATCATATAATGCTAAAATGATGTCTGTAAGTGCTTTGTACTCGAAGGAATTAATTATTTACCATAAATATTTCTTCGAAAAGTCTGCTGTTGTTGTCTGCTCTTTGTTTGTTTATCTGAAACAACTGACCAGCTCATTCCGAGTGTACTCTCAAGTCCACAAAAACATAAAATTACACCCATGACACTTCAACAAGTTAGTTTCATTGGTACCATATTCAAAATAAGTACTTTGTTTAATATGGCAGGGTGTCTGGGGGGTGGAGCCCCCAACTAGAAAGCTAGGTTAGGTAGGTTTCTTTGGTTGGATAGGTCGGGTTCTATTAGGTTCTGTGCATTAGCATATTGTTTATATTACTTACTATCATTCAAAAAACACACGTGAAAAACATGAACGAATTCAAACAACACGTTCAGGTGTTAGCCATCTGCTTCATGTTTACCTAAACTTCTATTTGTAATGTCTGAGAACAGCACTACCATCAGAAGTTGTTCAATTTTTTTCTTTTTTTCTAGATGTTCTTTGGATGACAGTACTGTACTGTACTTATTTTGATACATGTTACCAATAAAAGCAACTTGTTTAAGCTTCATGGTACAGGACAATTTTGCATTTTTTGTGGACATCAGAGTACTACACTCAGACTGAATGGGTCGGTTATAATCAAACAAACACACGGTGACTCAGCAGATTTTTCAGAGGAGTATTTAGGTAAACAATTAATTTCTTCACGTACAAAGCACGTAGAGGCATCATTTTAGTGTCATATGATCAGTCAGTTAATATTTACGACTATCCCACGGACGAGTTATTTGTATTACCCGTACTGTTTATTTTCTTACTTTATTTTCATCAGTGAGTTCTGATATGATAATCATTTCTTGTGCTAAGGTTTCGTTTTGTAGATAATTAGGCGCCTCGGCGTGCACTAGTCTGTCTTCCCGGCGGTAATGAGGCCGCGCTCTACTGCGGCGCTTTTCCCCGGGTCCGCGGCAGTTTAATTTTCAGCATGATGTGTGAAGATTGTCGCCGGTCTTATATGGACATAATTTGCGAATACTGTATAGGGATAAAGACTCCTTTAAATAGAGACTGTCCACACTGCGTGAATCCCTGTGCTTTCAGACCGGAATGAAATTTGTTCCAATGTAATAAAAAAAATTATCAACACTTCCTCAACGCCGTGGCTCGACGTCTCTCGCCATCATCAATAAATCACCTCGCCACCCGGGCTGCATAAGCGCCGATGTGGCCGCATAATCTCACATACAGAAAAAACCTCAAATTACACCATATAATAGTAAGTTCTTTCTGCTTAATACTGTATACCGGGGGGTCCGGGTAACGAAGTTAGGTAATGTTAGGTAGGTTTGTTTGGCTAGGGTGGGGTGGTTAGGTCTGTTTTTGATACCCACAAAGATTAATTTACGTGTATTTTAGAAATAACCATTTTTCAACACATTTGCATAAACTACAACAGTGTCCCCTATAAAAAGCAGTGAAACTCCAGCATTTTTTAAATAATTTTCTATAAATTTTGGCAGCGGATTAATCATAAATAATTACCGATCAGTCTTTTACTGTGCTTTACCCTACAATTTCTCTCATCCTCCATACCCTGCCCACTACAGGTGATTACTGATCATAGATAAAGAAAAACTAAAAACAAAATAAATAAAAGATGCCGCCGCTTTTAAAATAGGCAGTGGATATTTTGCAGTGACCAGCTAAATTCCTACTAACGCTATTTTACTGTTAGTGCCTTCTGATTGGCTAATCGTTGATTACCGGCAAACAACGTGAGAACTACAGGTATATTTGACCGTGACTTGGCGGCATTTGAGATTTATTTTGCCATGAGTCGATCGTTGTGTAGCTATAAACATACCTAACCATATTTCTATTGTGCATGCAACTTATATAATTATAAAAGAGGTGACATTTACTAGAACCTATAGGTAATAAGGTGAATTTATAGTAAAACACCGGTCTTTCTCTTGCTGTTATTAATATGTATTTCGTAATGTTTAGACAATTCTAAGACTTTTTCTTCAGTGATGTTTCCGCCGGAAATTAAGGATAACCGAGATATTATTTTTTTAATATTATTAGATTTGGTCAGTCACAAGTGTCGCTATGTGTTTTTATTTTGTGCTGAAAAGGTTTGACCCCCACCCCCCCTCACACAGTACTCCTTACCTCTGTCTTCGCTTCTTAAGCATCTACGGTGCATGTGCGAGGGGTGGTGTGGGAGTTTCTTTTTGGCTATAACGATAGGAGACTTATTATTGGGCAAGAGTTTTTCGTCTTAGCCAATGAACAATGCGTGGGTGCGTTGGGAGCGGATATATGAATTTTCAGTACCAGATAAGGCTGAACAGGTGGAAGAGTTGTGCCGACATTGTGATAGAGATTATTTTACGTCATTGCCGAGTTTCATCAGAAAAATAGAGGCAATTTATTTTTTTTTTTGGAAAACACAATGTACCCTGTATTACCGAACAATGTTATTTGTCCAGTGTAATAATCAGTGTACACTGCGTTAAGAACAAAACATTTGGCGGTGTCACCACAGTTTTCTTCAGCCGAACAGTTAGATTAGGTTAGGTTTGGTTGGTTGGTTGGTATTTGATTTATGTGGTTTACTCAAAAGAAAAAAATACAACTTTTTCCCTTAAGATTGTTGGGGGTTATCTAAAAAAAACTACTGATTTCCGGCGGATATGAATAACAAATTCATTCGAAACTCATCAAATACCATAGGAAAAACATATTTTCAATATGTGCTTTTCTATAAATTTACCGGTAATAGAACCTGACCTAACTAACCAAAGAAACCTACCTAACTTCCTAGCTGGGGGGCAGACCCCCATCATATTAAAGTGAAAGTACTTAGCCAATCAGAGCCCACTAACGGTAAAACAGTGTTAGCAGGAAATTAGCCGGTCACGGCAAAATATCCACTACATTTAAAATACTATTATGATAAACATATCTGTGGAAAAATTAACAAAATCGAACAGCTGCTTCTGGTCGTAGTGTTGTTCTTAGAAATTACTTCAGCAAATGCAGTATTCATATGCCTCTTGAGTAACTGAGGTGCCATAGTGCCAGCACTGGTGGCTCTCTGGACATTTTGTTTCAGAGAAAATTTGCAGTTTTGTTAGGGTTATACTGAATGACATCGTCCTCTGCTACTCATTCATATTTGTCCAGGGCCAGGATTTTAATGACTGAATCCTGGACACAACAGTGAGAGATATGCATGTTACCACTAACTACTGCTGCCCGTCAATCTAACACCTGACGTCTATCACTAATAATAACACCATTTTATCTTTACTTTTACTTTTTTTCCTCTTCACCAGTGATAGCCGCTTAAGCGATCGGTTACGTCTCTTGTCATGCACTGTTGGCAAGTATTAGTCATGTACTGGCTCTCTGTTACGCACTGTTGGCAGGTACTGGGCCACCGGCTCCTTTTAAATCAAAGAAGACGAAGAAAGCCAAAATAATTAAAACCAACTTTCCGTGCTTTATCAAAGTTACTCACATTCCATACGTTGGGGTGACTGGTGTTGGGAACTTGGGACTTAGGTGACCTGCGCCTGGACATGTCTGTTTTGTGTAGACAATTACGTTTAAAGTTGCCAGACAGGGCTGACGGGATTTCCGACTTTTGTTTACCGAACACGCTGATTGGTTCAACTGCTCGCGTTGTGATTGGTTGCGAAAATATGAGTCCATGACGTAATATTACGATTTCCTCTAATAGAATGTGTGGTGAGGGGTAACGAAGATCCCAGATAAAAATAAGACCTGAGGGTCCAGGGTTATCTGACCCTACTGCCATATGGCATCACGAAAATTGCGACCAAGTCCCAGGTTGCTGATCTGACTTTCTGCCTCATTTACACACAATTGCAGGGTCTCAATTGTTTCTCTTACCATTAACAACACAACACACATATATTGTTTCTCATTATTTATTTTTTTATGGTTCTTTATCATTATTATTATTATTGTTACTATTACATTTTCGCCCCCGGGCCCCGATGTGGGTCAGTGACCTGTGCCCGGGTGGGCTAATCCCCGAAAAAAAAAAAAAAAAACTCCTGAATCTTAATTGTCAGAGAAATAATACAACAGTTGTCTCATGAAGTAATGAGTATTGAAGTAGTTAAATGATATACTAAGTACTTGGAGTTGTTTACTGACGTAATAAGTACTTAAAGTGTTTAATGAATTAATAAGTACTTGCGGATCTGTTTTATCGATGGTACAGTAAGACCTGAGGGTCCAGTCTTGTCTGAGTGAATTTAAGTGACATCTTATTCACTCACTGTGTTAATAAATATTGAATTAGTAATTTACGAGTATCACCACTCTATTCCTTCTAAACATTGGTTCCCAGAAAATAATACTTACTCACGTGCCTATATATCTACCACACTACCCCAAAGCTTTCCATGAGTTATGTTATATTCTAACCAAAAGTCTGGTGGTGGCAGCCTACCCTTGTAAGTATAATAAGTGTACTAAGAATAACATGGTTCCCCAGACTAACCCATGTATGAGAATATAAGTAAAAACAGAGTATACTTCAGAAAGGTAAGAACATTGATATTTAGAAATTATAATATTATATATGAAAAGAAATGAAAGACTTGGAAACTATAAGCATAGAAATATCAGAATTACTTGTATAAGAATATAAGAAAGAATATGAGACATATATATCTAAATAGAGAAATGAAGAATGATAACTACATAAAACAGGATACTTATTGAAGAGAATAATACAAAGAACATATAAGTATATAAATAAATATGAATCTAAGAGAGAATAATATGAAATAAGAAGTGAAAGAAAACCGCCCATCACATTGGCCTATTTTATGTCGTTCGTGGGGATACCCTGAATTTCTGATCGCTACTGAAGTTATATTTTTTTGTCGCCCAAACATCAGGGAATCTGATGTTTGTAGTTTAGTTAGTGTCAGTTGTCTATTTTTGAAAGTCATTAATCTCCTGAACTATTCTATCAACCTGTAAAACCTCCAAGACTTAATGACTGTTTTGACCTGGAATGTGGTCTGCGGTCAGGCAAGTAGAGTTGTTAGTGCATATATAACTCCATTTCACCACTTTCCTGACAAACTCAATCTCTGATTAGATCATAAAGATAGACGTAGAAAATTAGCCTGACCTGGGACACTGACGGTCACAGCTAGGTGTACAGCTGTACTGCGCACATTATTGTCATTCCTAAAAACCCCCTTTAATTCATATTACGCTACATAACATTCAAATCCACCGCCCTGGTAGAATCTCAGAAAACGGGAATCATTGATAAAGTCCAACTCACCTAATGAATGTTACTGGATTATTTGATGAATTGTACCCAGCTATGGGTATATAATAGTAATTGTATGTACTCATAGCATTAAGGAGAACTCAAGGTATCTATAGGATGGTTGTGAGAGTCCAATTGATCTGGGCGAGTGTACTGTCCGGGCTAAGTGTAGATCGTGGTTTGCAGGTCATACTATTTACGTCTGTTAAAGTTTAGCGAACATAACTTCCACAGATATCATATGAAAATACATGAGAACAATAATCTGGAAAAAGGATAAATGTATCAGAACTATGTGAGGTGTTAGAAGTGACCCAGAAAAAATACTTGAAAGGAAATATCTTGTATGCATCGGTGTGAACTTAATACACCTCGTATCCTCGGGTGGCGTATACCCACGACATGTACAGTGATCAGAGAATATTCTGTCTGTGTTCAAGTAGTGCAATATGTGAGGGGAGGATCCCTAATTACAGTTTTAAGTGAAGTGGATATACCCACGATATGAACATTCGGCTTTTGTTTCAGGGCAGCGTCCCTTGTACCTGGACTCCAGGTGTGAGTTGTTGATATAGCTCAGTTAATTTCTCCAAAAACTGTCAAGCCCGAACCGTTTTCTAGTATGTAAGTTAGGATTAAAATATGGATTAATAAGACACCAGGTCACAGTAAACTGGAAAATGGAGATGTGAGAACCAGAAGAAATAAAAGTAAAAATTAAAGATTGGAAACTGTAGGCCTAAACAGAGAGGCACGGGGGGGGGGGGGGCATCAGCCTTCAGTATCCTCAGCTATCTCATCAAACTCAGGTCTAATGTAGTCGGAGCGCCTTGCTGGGCGGCGGCCATTATCCCTGTGAGCGTCCAACCACGTGAGGTGACTACTCCCAGCTATGCGATTCCACTGTGAACCTGTGGATTCCCAGCATACCACCACGAATGAGTAGGAATAACTAAGGAAACGCTTGAGAAACTCAGCGGTCGTCACTTGGAGCGAACTGTAATACCAGGCGTAGAAACAGTACTGGTATGTCTCTTGGTGTAGCCCTCGCCTCTTCCCACCGAGGGCGGTGTGCGAACGAGGTGTATACCTAGAAATTACAAGGAGTCCCATACTTGCAGGTGTGGAGTGTAACAGGTGTGGTGAGCTGGTGCTACAGGGAGGTGAGATGGTGTTACTATGTATGATGACCTAAGGTGCCATATTCCATACAGGGGGAGCAGTCTGACGTGTTGAGTGTGATTGTAAGAAGGGTACCCAAAATCATCGTTGTTCTTCTGAGGAAGGCCAACTCACTTGTATTTTTTTACAGTATGTTTTGTAAGGAATAAATTAGTTAAGACATGTTATGGTTTCACCATTCTTTCCCCTGATCGATCTGGTCAATGAAAAACCTAACCCAATGCCTAGTCCACTCTGGCCGCTACCCAATGAGCTACATACTGCCCAGAGGGGGTCTGGTGGCAGCAACCTTTAAAAGTAAGACTATAGTTAAGTTATCCCCCTTAGAATTAGTGACCCCAGAATCTGGCAGTATACAGGGACCACTTTGAATAGAAGGTCTATTGTTAGTAAGATTAGTCTTTCTGGTAGGGAAGTGCCCCCCAGTCTCACTTATATACGAATGCACGAGGAAAATCACACTCTTATGGTTTCTCCTCGACACATCTCCAGGTTTGTGAATGATTGTTTCTCGCTGTCATGTTAATTCAGTTTAACTTAGTCGAGTTTTGTGAATATCAGTGTTCACTTAGTCGAGTTTTGTGAATATTAGTGTTCACTTAGTCGAGTTTTGTGAATATCAGTGTTCACTTAGTCGAGTTTTGTGAATATCAGTGTTCATGTTTTAACATAGTAATATTCTGTGCCAAATTAGTCGAGTAATGTAGATATCATCTGTACCATTGCCAGATGTATGTGATTTCTCCTCCACGCATCTCCAGGTGCTGTTTGTGTGGTGGCAACACTACTGAGGCTCGGGAGCCGCCTATGGGCAAGATGGTTCTCGAAGGATGTCTTTAAGGTGGCGAGATTAGAATCCCAGGACGAGATTCCTCGGGAGACGCCATAAACGACTCACTGAGTCAACCCACCCGGCGCTCCTAGCGAGCGAGCGAGCCTGTTAACAACTTTGGCCCGCTGACTCGTCTTGTGACTGTTGCCCATTAGGGTGTGTCAATTTTGTCAACATGTTAAAAATCAAATTTGGTAGTCAAAATATTGTGCCTCTTTATGTCTAAACTTGAGATTAGCAAACAAAAATGAATTGAAATAACCCTCACCTACATCAATTATACCTTAAAGTTTCAAATATCAGTATTTCAACAAATTAATGAGACTTGATTAGAATTATTCACTTGATATTAACTAATCTCATGTAAGCATATGGATTATGGAGTATTTTATGGTTCTATAGCTTGTGTACAATATGCATGTCAGAACATGAACATGAACAGGCTCTCCGTGTGGGACAGTTTAATTATTGTTTTGACTTGTACCAAGCGTGAGGATAAGGCGCCCGGCTCACTCTCCTTCTAGATATCATAGACGGTGGTTTGCTCTCATTGCACTTGCACCTACTCTACCAGACGAATTCTACATTTTAATTATTGTAAGTAGGGCATATTGATTGTCGCAGTTACTTATATCATTGTATAAAACATTATGTTCTAAGAAATTATTATGTTATTTCTGTTACAGCATTTTTGATAAACAAATTGATATTTTTTGAAACAACAATTGAATTATGAAACATTGAAATATTTTTCTATTTGTCAGATAGTGTGAAGATGTCAAAATTGAAGACAAGAAGTCAGTTGTCAACCCACTTGAGCCTGCTAGTTGGTAAAGGGAAGGAGCTTCCTGTATCAGAACTTCCAACAGTGAGAGACATGCTAAGATTAGGGTTACTCCTTCGAGAAAAAAATGCAAAGGACAGAAGGAACTATACAGATAAAGAACTCATAAATGACATGATAGTCCCTCTTCTGCATCAATGGACAAAAGCTAATGCACTATTCAAACCACCTGTGATTAATCAGTGTCGAACTATTGAGCTAAAACTAACGAAATTATGGCACAAAGCAGTTGAAACATCACTTGGTAAAGGAAACTTGGCCAGGAAAAATGAATTTCTGCACACACTTGATACTCTGTTTGACATTTTGACCTGCAAGTGCTCCATACAATTATGTTCTGAATCCAACTGTTCTCACTCAGGTAAGAGAGAAAATAATTCCCACATTGATTGTGGTTGTCCTCGTGAAAAGAAGATCCCTGTTTTAGAGCTTGAATTTATAAAGGCACAGAGGACAAAGGCAGAAGGCCAAGGAAGTATGCAAATGGGTTCAATAGATTATTCAGAAACAAAGAAGCAGATTGCTAATGCCAAGAAGAGAGAACAAATCCGAGAGAGGGAACAAAAGAAGAAAATGAAGAGTGAAGAAGCCATCCAAAGAGAGGAAGAGCTGTGTCAAGATGTTTATCACTTCTTTGATAGTTCTTCTGATGAACAGGAAGCAACATCAGATGATAGTTCCAAAGAGCCATCTGAACCTTTACCAAAGAAAATGAAATACAACACAAGAAATATTTCAAACATTGCTTTAGCTAGTATTCGCCACCATGCTGGACTTCGTGAGGCTGCAGAAATTGCAACTGCCGCTTGGATAGATGCAGGCCTCATCAGCCGAGAGGATGTATCTTTGGTGATAGATCATAATAAAATTAGAAGAGCACAAGAAAAAATAATGAAGGAAATATCTGATCAGCATGAAAAAGATTTAAGCGAGGGAGGGCTCTCCTGTCTTTTGTTTGATGGAAGAATAGATGACACAAAAGTTTTGCTAGAAGTAGAGGGAGTGAACAGAAAGTTTCCAGGTCTCATCAAAGAAGAACACTACTCTGTCTGTTCTGAGCCTGGTGGTCGGTTTTTGTTTCACTTTGCTCCCGAAACTGAAGTAGAAGGGAAGAAACATGCAGAGGTCATTGCTGATCATATTTTATGTTGGGTTCAGGAGAGAGGACTTGGCAGTTCACTGCAGGCTGTTGGTGGAGATTCAACTGCAGTGAACACCGGATGGCAGGGGGGTGTAATGACGCATTTAGAGAAAAAACTAGGAAGAAGACTTGTTTGGATTGTATGTGATTTACATACAGGCGAGCTACCTCTTCGTCATCTCATCCAGGAACTTGATGGTCCTACAAAGAGCAACAACAAGTGGTCAGGTCCCCTTGGCATCATGCTGGATGAAGCAACACAACTAGAAATAAATACAACCTTTCCAAAGGTCGAAGTTGGCCCTCCCCTTCCGGCGTTGTCTGAAGGAGTCATCAAAGATCTCAGCACAGATCAATCCTATGCTTATCGTATTGCCCAAGCAATAAGATCAGGAGAAGTGCCTCAGTCATTGGCTCTCTTGGAGATTGGACCTGTCAGTCACAGCCGTTGGTTAACTACAGCTCTTCGTTTCTGCAGGATTTGGATTTCCAAACACGAATTGAAGGGCAAAGTGCTGAAGAATTTGAGGTTAATTGTTGAATTTATTATTGGAGTTTATCTTCCCCAGTGGTTTAGTGTGAAACTTAATCCTATGTGGGTGGATGGGCCCAATCACCTTTTGTTTCAATTGCAGCTAGTAAGAACACAGAGGAAGGTAGTGAGGGACATCGTGCCCCCCCCACAACCCCCCTCCGGTGACACGACACAGATCATATCCCTCTTACACGAATTTACCAACAGTATTGAAAGACTCTTTGATACACTCTGTCCCCCCACACACTCATTATTCTGTCACTTTATGTAACTTGCTGACAAAACCCATGACCCTTCAGGCTTTTACGCCCTTAATGCATGAGTCATAAAGGCAAGCATGAACTCTGCATGCTTCCCAGATGGGCGCTGTAAACGCTTCACCTTGCACAGGATGTAAGGGGGTGCCCAATAAACTAGACTCCTCGTGGGCAATCTAAATCTAAAATCTGTCCATGTAATTCAGTTGCCTCTGAAGATGTCTTGAATAAAGACGAAAGCTAAGGTGCTCCATTGTTCCCTTTTCCTTGTGTGATTTTATCACGCACTGTGTCCTACCAACCCCGACAGCCCCGTCCTGCCTTAGACGGCGCCGCCAGCCCCCAGCACAGTGTACCTACCTTCTGTTGGTACCATCAATATTTTGGTGCAAAAGCTAGACGTTGTGAGGCTCGCTACAACTACACGAGGAAGCGACGTCATTGGGGGTTGGTAAACGCCACTATGTCCATCACTTCAATGCGTCTCACCGCTGCATGTCACCGACCACATCCGTGGACTCAGTCACCCACGTGTACGGGCTACCCAGTGCATGGCCTACCAGTCCTCTAAGATACATCGACCCACACGGGCTCCCTTAGAAACCTTCCCTGTGCCCAGGTAGTGCACCTCGACATCGTGGGACCTCTTCCATCATCCTGCGGCAACACCTACATCTTCACCTGCATTGACCGTTTCACCAGGTGGACAGAAGCCATTCCCATGCCTAATGCTACAGCAAAGTCAGCCGTCCGCGTCTTCCTGTCTGGTTGGGTCTCCCGTTTCTGTCCTCCCACAACTGTCATCACTGACCAAGGAATCCAGTTTGAGTCACAACTCTGGCATAGTCTCCTACAGTTCCTCAGCACTTCCAGACACCGCACTACATCCTACCACCCTCAATCCAACGGCATGGTAGAGCGGTTTCATCGTCAGCTGAAGGACGCCATCAAGGCACAGCACATCCCCTACAGCTGGACGGATGCTCTTAGTGTTCCTTGGCATCCGTGCATCACACAAAGAAGACATGGACTGCAGCCCAGCAGATCTCACCCTAGGCGATCCCCTTTGCCTCCTCCGGGATTTCTCACCTATTCCTGACCTCGACCACTTCACTCCTGCTGTCAGTCACGACCTACTGCAAACTCTACGACAAGCAGTTTCTGCATTCAAGGCTACTGCCCCACGCCAGCCTTCCCATCGCCCTGAACACTTTCATCCCACACCTCCTTTGCCAGTCTGCCCACCGTTGCCACTTGCAGCACCAACTCGCCCACAACATTTCTGGGTACCATCTTTTTATCCTCAGGTACCAACTGCTCCTGATACGGACCCTGCTCCTGACGTGGACCCTGCTCCTGTTGAGGATCCTGCATCCGGACCTATGGATCCAGACACCCCACCCGACGCCCCTGAGGACTTTGCACCTGCTGCGAGAAAAGCACCACATTCCTCGCCTGTTCAACCTTCTCTTATCCACTACCCTCCTCCCTCTGCTTCTCCCACAGATCGCGTGTCTCTAGACGGAGTCGTCACTCGTAGCAGCCGAATGGTTCACACCCCCGTCCGTTATGTCTCACATGTCGAATACAACCCTGCCGACAAGTTTCCTGCAGTGCTCGGAGGGAGGGGGAGTATTGTAGCGGATACTCTCCCCTACAACTGCCACTGCCGTTAGTCGCTGATAGCCGATCCCGCGACGAGTTTCTCTGACAAGCCTAGCCGCCTGGACTGGGCGGGGGGGTCGGCCAACAGCGACGCTTACTTCCGGTGGACGTGTATATAAGCTCACAGCCTCGCTGTGAAAGGATTCTAAACCAACTAATTGAGGAAAACAACAACACATCACACAGATGGTAGCCTAGAAGCAGACAAAATGATAACGAAGAACCAGAGCCTCTATATACACACTAAAAAAGAACCAAAAGATGGGCACAACTCTCCAGTCACACAAGGACCTGGAGGGACCCCACAAATAAACAAAGACCTAAATAGTTCACAAACACCCACAATAAAAAACTAAAAACGAAAAAGATGGGGATCATCCCTCCAGTGCCACAAGGACCTGGAGGGACCCCCCCCCCTATCATAATATGCCCCAAGGAAACATCAAATAGAACAACTTAGCTTAGCTTGGCTGAGACCGGCCTTCCCTAACCGCATGAGTCCTCTAATGCAGCACTGTTGACGGAAGACAAAAAACCCCGTCTCCGCAAGGTGGATAGCCCACCTGCTGTTAACCTCCTCCTCTATTTCCCACTTCTGAACTTTACCTTATACTGTACCCTTCTTGCACCCTCAGAGCAAATGCTCTCTTCTCTCTGTATCACCATCCGACCGAAAGGATTCTACTGAGCGCATTCAAACCAACAAGACCTCCCCTCAACAAGCTCCTCACTACACAGCAACTCCCTGGCACTGCATTGTACATATAATATATTATATAGAAAACGCCATAGCTGAGTTTCCTTCTCACCTCCATCCTAGTGCGATCCAACATCATGTTAACCCTAAAAGCTTCTTTAGAGGAGGTCTTCTCTGCTTAAGAGCGTGGTGTTGTCTGACCTTACAGTCAGTCAGAACACCGATATAAGAGAGCTGTGGCTCTGAGGTGAACAAGGAGATTTAGGGCAAGGTATAGTTAAGAAGTTGGAAGTACAGAAGAAGAATGAGGTGGGCTCTCCACCTTGTGGAGGCTGGTTTGTGGCTTTACCAGTGACAGACGTCCCTCAGTCCTCCAGGGGCAAGGGAGGTTAAATAAGCTAAGCTAAGCCAGTTTAAAGTGCGATCCAAAGAAATGTGCTGTTTTAGGGTTTGTTGGAGGGTTCCTTCAGGTCCTTGTGTTGCTGATTGGGGGGTCCTGCCAGGTTCCTATGTAACTGGCAGGATATTCCCCATCTTTAAGGTTAAGTATGTGGCGTTGGTCTTTCGTGTTGGTTGTTTCTTGGAGGGTCCCTTCAGGTCTTTGAGTTGTCGCGTAATATGAATCATATTGCGCTACAGTGTAACTGAAGGGATGTTCCTCATCTGAAGTGATTGTATAAGGGCGGGGCGGCCGGGTTTTTGTTTTCCTCTTTATTTTCTTATTTCATACTTCTTTCTATTTCTCATTTCCATTTGTTCTATCTAATTGTTTCATTTCATATAGTTACTTCACAAACTCTGACCTTTGCTGGCATGGCGAGGGTGAGGGCACATGGGTTCTGTAATTCTGGTATCAAGCTATTGGACAAGAATAAAGGTAGATACTGAGGGAAAATGATACCCATAGCATACTCTAAAAATGGTTTATTAATATGAAATTCAATTAGGTTAAAGATGTCATTAACATACAACTACAAGGATCAACTCCTTGGCTTTATTTATCTGCAATTCCAATTAGATACTCTTGCTTCTTACATCATTACTGGTTGTACATTTAATAGAACACACCACATGACAAGCTTACATATGGTATTGTAGGAATTCGTGGTATAATGTTGTCTAGCACTCAGGATGGATGGAAACTCTAAGGTGGTTTTCTTGTATAATATAAGTTATATGATAGACAGTCTGGTGCTGGAGGTGCCGTGTGGTGAGGAGCTGCTCAGTAGAGACGTTCGGTGAGTAGCGTGTTGAAGGAGGTAGATGTGCAGGAGCTTCGTTAGAGAAGATGTTGCCTGTTGCTGGCCTCCTGGTTGAATGAATGCTGACAGCGTGGAGCTTGCTGGAGGAGGTGTTGCTTGTTCAAGAAGAGAGACCAGAATGAATCTCAATGGAGAGACAGAGCTTATATACCCAGCAGCCGCGAGTCCTCTATGAGTCATGTTGGGAAAACCCGAGAAAGTCGCCGGTCTTTTGGTTCCGTTGCTAGGTTACTGTACCATCTGGTGTCGCCGCTCGCTTGGTTGCTAAGGAAAGCGTCGCAGGTGGGATGCAGCTACGCAGTTTGTAGGGGAGACGTCCACTACAATACTCCCCCTCCCCTCCCGGCGCGGCGGGAGGCTGGATGTTGTCCGGGTTGTGTCCCACACATAACACATACCGGGCAGGTGTATGTACGACTCGACCGCTATGTGTAACAACTCCATCTAGTGACACAAAACCTGTGGGAGAATTAGGAGGAGAAAGAGGGTTTGGGATTAGAGGAGGTTGTACAAGCAATGGTTGTTGTGCTCCTGCTGCTGCAGGGGCTGCGTCAGGAGGAGGGTCCATGGCAGGAGCAGGTTCTATGATAGAAGGGAGGTCTATTACAGGTTCAGGTTCTATGACAGGAGCAGGTTGTACATGAGGGTGAAAAGAGGGTGCCCAGAAATGTCGTGGGCGTGGTGTTGCTGCCGGTGGTAACTGCGGGTAGACTGGTGCAGGCATAGTTTGTTGATGATGCTGCTGGGCTGGGGGCCCGACGGGTAAGGCGGCCGGTTTGACTCGGTCTATGCTGACGGTGTCATGTCTGCCATTCCGGATAATTGTCAGGAACTTTGCTGAACGGGTAACCACCTGGAAGGGTCCATCGTAGGGGCGTTGTAATGGGTTGCGGTGAGCATCATGCCTGACGAAAACATACTCGGCTGTGAGTAGTGCAGGAGGGATGTGTTCAGGGCGCCGAGTAGGCTGGCGTGGAGCAGTAGCTCTGAATGCAGAAACTGCTTGTCGTAGCTTTTGGAGTAAGTCGTGACGAACGGCTGGAGTGGTTTGGTTGGGATCAGGAGGAAGTGAGAAATCCCCGGGTAGCCGAAGGGGCTCGCCTAGTGTCAGATCTGCTGGGCTACAGTCCATATCCTCCTTGTGTGACGCACGGATGCCGAGGAGCACTAAGGGAAGCGCATCAGTCCAGCTGTAAGGGTCGTGCTGTGCCTTGAGTGCGTCCTTCAGCTGCCGGTGAAAACGCTCTACCATGCCGTTGGCTTGAGGGTGGTATGCTGTAGTGCGTTGTCTAGACGTGCCGAGGAACTGTAGGAGGTGCTGCCAGAGTTGTGACTCAAACTGTACTCCTCGGTCAGTGATTACGGTTGCGGGGGGGCCAAAACGGGAAACCCAACCGGACATGAAGGCGCGGACAGTAGTCTCTGCTGTAGCGTTGGGCATAGGAATTGCTTCTGTCCACCTGGTGAAACGGTCGATGCAGGTAAAGATGTAGGTGCTACCTTAGGATGATGGTAGAGGTCCCACGATGTCGAGGTGTACTACTTGAAAACGTCCTTTGGGAATAGGGAAGGCTTGTAAGGGGGCCCGTATGTGACGATGTATTTTGGAGGACTGGCAGGCCAGGCACTGGGCAGCCCATTTCTTAGTATCAGACTTGATGCCGGGCCAGACGACACGTTGCGTGAGGAGGCGCTGGGAGGCCCGCACACCCGGGTGGCTGAGACCATGGATGCGGTCGAAAACAGCGCGGCGGTAGACGTGAGGCACGAACGGTCTAGGCTGTCCACAGGATACGTCGCACCACAATTTTATCTTTGTGCCAGGAACAGGGAGTTCTTGGAGTATGAGGCCTGAGGAGGATGTCTTGTATGCTGCCAGGTCTTCATCTTTCTCTTGAGCCGCGGCTAGCTGCCCATAATCAATGGGTGGAGATGAGGGGAGAATGGTGGATATACAACGAGAGAGGGCGTCGGCGATCTCGTTGTGGCTGCCTTTAATGTGTTGGACGTCGCTGGAGAACTCCGAGATGTAAGCCAAGTGGCGCAGGACACGAGGTGTATGTGACTGGGAAGCTGAAGCGAAGGCGTGGACGAGGGGCTTGTGATCAGTGAAGATGGTGAACTGACGGGCCTCGAGGAAGTGCTGGAAATGTTTGACAGCCAGGTATATGGCCAGGAGTTCTCGATCAAAAGCGCTGTACTTGAGGTGTGGTGGTTGAAGCCGTTGTGAGAAGAAAGCAACGGGCATGAAAATTCCGTTGATCTCCTGCTGTAAGACGGCGCCCACTGCAGTAGAAGGAGCGTCTGTTGTGAGAGTGGTCCGGGCGTTAGGTGCTGGGTGGGCCAGGAGGGTGAGGTGTGTAATGTGCTGTTTGATAGTGGTGAATGCCGTAGTAGCCTCTTGAGTCCACATGAGAGACTTGTGAGACTTCTTTGGGAGTCCCTTGAGAAGGTCGTGTAGGGGGGCTAGGACGGTGGCAGCTTTGTCAATGAAGCGGTGGTAGTAGTTGACTAAACCCAGGAATTCTCGGAGTTTCTTCGCCGTTTCAGGTTTGGGGAACTCCCTAATCGCGGTTATCTTCTGTGGTAGGGGTTGTATGCCACTGGGCGAGACTCTGTGACCGAGGAAATCGATGGCCGAGGTTCCAAAGACGCACTTAGCAGGATGAACTTTCATGTTGTTGTTCTGCAGGCGTTGGAGAAGGAGTTGTAGGTGGTGGCGGTGCTCGGCAGGCGTCGAAGATGCGACGAGGATGTCGTCAATGTAGACGGTGACAAAATCGAGGTCGCGAAGCATATGGTCCATGAACCTCTGGAAAGTCTGTGCTGCATTGCGTAAGCCAAAACTCATGAAAGTGTACTCGAAGAGTCCGAACGGAGTGGTGATGGCTGTCTTCTGGGTATCTGCCGGTGCTACTGGGATCTGGTGGAAGGCACGCTCCAAGTCGATCTTCGAGAAGATAGTCTTGCCATGAAGTTTGTGGTGAAAGTCCTGAACATGCGGAATAGGGTACCTGTCAGGTTTGGTGACGAGATTCAGGGCTCTGTAGTCGCCACACACCCTCCACTCGCCGGGTGTTTGCTTAGGAACCATGTGAAAAGGCGATGCCCAGGGACTCCTTGAAGGGCGAATGATGCCGTCTTGCAGTAGTTTGTTGAATTCAACTTTGGCTGTGTTCAGGAGCTCAGGGCGCAGGCGGCGAGGGCGTGAAAAGACTGGTGGTCCTTTGGTTTCGATGTGGTGGAAAATTCCCGATGTAGGTGGTGGGGGTAGGGAGACTCGGGGTGAGAAAAGCTCCTTGAATTCGTCGAGCAGGGAGGAGAACTCGTTGGAAGGCGCAAGACAGGTGATAGTGTCGGTGTGTCTGGCACGAGAACCCTGGATCTTGCGTGCTGTAGGCTCATGGATGAGGCATAGATGACTTGGTTTGACGCCGAGCTTGTGGAAGGTGAGGAAGTCGAAACCAAGGATGGGTTGAGACACGTCTGCTATCACGAATAACCAATGCAGAGTCTTGGGCAGACCGAGGTCTAAGGCGAGGGTGCGTACACCGTAGGAGGCGATGGAGGTACCGTTGGCAGCGAACAGGTCATACGAGGGTTGCTTTGACTTGTCTCGTAGTGAGGGAGGGATGAGGCTGACCGATGAACCTGTGTCGATGAGGAACTTCTTGCCGGAGGTGCGGTCGGTGACGCGCAGTAATGAGACGCCTGGAGGGACGGAGGCTGAGGCGTCTACCAGCCACCGGTGTTGCCGTTTCCCGAATAGGTGCAATAGGGCTCACAGTCTCGAGCATTGCGGCCGAAAGTCTGGTGATACCAGCAGAGGGTAAATTTGTTGTGCTGGGGGTTGGCTGCTGTGTGTCGGAACTTGTAGGGCGTAGTGTGTGAGTCAGGAACTGGCGCAACAGCGGGTATGGAGGAGAAGAACTGCTCAATGGTGTCCATCCTGCGGTTCAAAATTTGCAACAGGTCCTTGATGTCTTGTGAGGTATTGCTCGGCTGAGGGGTGTTGACCCGGCTTACAAGTTCGATGGTAGGTACTGGTGTGACCGTGGCGGCAAGGGGTGCAGCAGCGCACTCGTTAAAAATTCTATCTGCCGCGGTTGCATATAGTTCTGGTGTCGTAGAGTAATCTACTGCGGACAGGATGTTGCGTACTTCTGTGGGTAGCTTTTGTGCGTGAAGCTGGCGCAGGATAGAGTCGGGGAGTCTGTCTGTGTGACGGGAGTTCAGCCGACACATCTCCTCCCAGAAACGTCCCGGGGTTGAGTTCCCGAGGGAGATAGAGGATAGATCTTGCAGGAGATTGGGGCTGGTCTGTTGATAACACGTCTTCAAGGCATCCCGCAGGGTAGCGAATTTGTTGTCATCTGGAGGGTTGGAAATGGTTTGTGAGACCCGCGTGGCCACTTCCGTGGGCAAGGCACAGAGCAGGGCGCAATACTTTTGCTCGTCGGTCGCTCGTGAGCCGGCGAGGGCTGCCTCCACATGGTCTAGCCAGTCCTCGACGTTGTGGTTGAAAGTCAGCAGAGAGATCCGTCCGTCCTCCATCCTGTGTGAGTGCTTATCTCCGGGAGTCACCATTTGTAGGAATTCGTGGTATAATGTTGTCTAGCACTCAGGATGGATGGAAACTCTAAGGTAGTTTTCTTGTATAATATAAGTTATATGATAGACAGTCTGGTGCTGGAGGTGCCGTGTGGTGAGGAGCTGCTCAGTAGAGACGTTCAGTGAGTAGCGTGTTGAAGGAGGTAGATGTGAGGAGCTTCTTTAGAGAAGATGTTGCTTGTTGCTGGCCTCCTGGTTGAATGAATGCTGACAGCGTGGAGCTTGCTGGAGGAGGTGTTGCTTGTTCAAGAAGAGAGACCAGAATGAATCTCAATGGTATGGTGTTGGGGGATTACTGGCCTCTTCGCCGTTAGGCTATTTCGGCCGAAGCTGATTGGTTGGACTTCTTCCGTTTCTTGTTTCTTCTCTTACTTTTCACTTTCCATTCTTCTTCTCGGTCTTGCTCCGGAAGATTTTCGTATACGTGTATGAACGGGATAGCTGATAGAGTTATGAAGTCGGGTTTAATTTTGTCTTCTTCTTTTTCCGTGATCTTCTTCTTGGGGTCTTGAGTTTTAGTTGTTGTGGTCTTGTTCTGGTCTTGTTTCTTCTTTGCTGCAGTTTTCACTACAAGGAGAGCCTCCTTGTAGCTCAATTTTTCTTGACTTCGCAGCTTAGCCACCCTACACTCCTCCCTCCACTTGGGACACTCCTGGTCGGAGGAGGAGTGAGGGCCACCACAAGCTGCGCACTTCTTGGCGGCCACTGAGCAGTTGGTGTCGTGGTGCCCGGGTGTCCCGCAACTGGAACATACTTCCTGAGCATGACACTTCCGCGCCAGATGGCCGTACCTCTGGCATTTATAGCATCTTGTAGGCCTTCTTTCGTACGGTCTTACTGGGACCCTTTCCCATCCCAGCAAGACGGTGCTTGGAAGTTTCTTATGGCAGCCAACCAGTGCAGTTGTACTGGTGAGCTTCCGTCGTACTGAGAGCTGCTTTCCTATCAGCTCGGCCAGTTCTTCTTTTCCCAGATGTTCGATTTCTGTGTGGGAGATGACTCCCAAAACCAAGTTGTCCTGTAGGCAGGTTTCAACAAGGATCTGTATCCCGTTAATTTCTCTAACATTTTCAAGTTGCCGGGCCTCTCCCCATTCAGCGAAGGTGACAATAAGGCAACCGCTGTCAATGTGGACGACCCTTGTCACCCCCGTGATTCCTGAGTCGTCAAAAAACTTCCTCAGGACAAGGAGGTTTAGTAGCTTGCGCGAAGGGCGCTTGACTGGATACAGCCTAACGACCTTCGCCTGTTTACAGAACATTATCTAGATCACGTGGTACCTCGAGAGCAGAAAGATCCTACCTCGCCGAGGTTCAGTTCTCAAGTCCTACGAATCTCAATGGAGAGACAGAGCTTATATACCCAGCAGCCGCGAGTCCTCTATGAGTCATGTTGGGAAAACCCGAGAAAGTCGCCGGTCTTTTGGTTCCGTTGCTAGGTTACCGTACCATCTGGTGTCGCCGCTCGCTTGGTTGCTAAGGAAAGCGTCGCAGGTGGGGTGCAGCAGGTGGGATGCAGCTACGCAGTTTGTAGGGGAGACGTCCACTACAGTACCTTTACCAGAACTGTTGGTAGCACATAATATGAAGGATGCACTCACAACACATAACACATTATTACTGGTACTATTAATATTTATGGGTTCACTACTCAATATGGGATAACTATATTTCTGCTAATTATCCCCAATCATATACAACAATAATACTTTGGTCCATATAACTGTAACTGTGAGGAATACACCAGGGTGTCACACTGGTGTCACCACAACAAACGTAGAGCTCTGTTAGTCATTACGAAGCACGATGCCAATTGATAGTGTTCGTGCTTGTTTATTGCTAGTCATCCCGATAAACGAGGTATCACAAGGGAACAGTAAGCATATCCCTGAAATGTTGGAAACAACTTCGGGTGGCTACCCCCACCTGATAGCTGCCTTACGACAAATAATAATCATCATTATATTTTATGAAAGTTCTTCCAGTACTTTATTACAGGTGTGTACGTCGAATTATATTATTTTTTTGATAAGAACAATTAAAAGAAGTGTTAATACGGATAAATCAACTTTCACAACACTGTTATGAACTTGAAACATTATTGGAATGTTGACATCACAGCTCTGACTTCGATGACGACTGCTGTCTGTGCTGTGAGCCTCATCTTCAATTAACACTTACTTCTTTTATAATTTAAGGTATGTTTCTTATCTTTATTCGTTCATACAATATTTTTGTCATCGTAATAATAAAATTTCAACCATCTGAACCACGAAATTCACTTATTTTTTCCGGAATGAGGCAAGCCAAGTGAGCTCACTCTATCTTGAGTTAGCAAGGAAAATATCATAGTTTTTGGCCCAGTAATATAGTTTACTATAAACGTTAATATTTATTTTCAACAAGATATTAGCTATGGGGTACGATCTACAGTGTCTTGTGTGTGTCAGGCAGAAATATGCCGACATAAGTAAGCAGAAGATTTCATTTTCTTTATTCTTTAACTTAAGTATTTACTGTCACTAATAAAATAAAAAATAAGTGCAGCTTACTATCGATACAAATAATTTGCTCTAAAATTCTGCAATACTCGGCTACATCACAATTTTAATGATACACGCAACACTGCACTCTTTGGTTTAAAAAAAATCTATTTACTTTTAATTTTTACAAATGATATTTTCATTCATCTAAGTATAACTACATTTTTTAGCTATATTCTAAACCATATCAGAAAAGCACACAGCACCGTAGACAGTAAGGGAGTGACAATTAACCAAACTTAGTTGTCACAAAAAAAGCCCATTGGATGTACAATTGATCAACTTGACGTAGTTTGGCTCTTAAGAAGTTTCCATGCAATTTGAAGTGTGTGTACAATGCAAGGCAGGGGCCCCCACTGCACTGACATGAGAGATCAGTTTTACTTTGCCATCTGTATGATGGTATTCAATCGGCAACACTTACAGATTTCTATAAAAACATTGGTTAATTGAAAAAATTGTGGATCAGTCATATTTAATATTTTGTTAGGTTAAGTTAGGTTATGTTAAGTTAGAATTGGGTAAGGTTAAGTTTAAATTCGATTAGATTTAGTTAAAGTGAGGTTAGGTTAAGTTAAGTTAAGTTAAGTTAATTTAATTTAATTTAGGTTATTTTTTTTTTTTTTAGGTTAAAAATAGGTTAGATCCATATTTTGGGCCAGTTATTCACTGGTAATGTGGGGCAATTTTCAAGGGGACAGTTGTCCTAGAAACAAATTTTATTACAAAATTTCAATTAAGAAATAATAAATAAAATGATAATGTTCTGATTTTACAGCATGCAGACCTACAGACAACACCTTGATGACATCGAAGAAATAAGGACGTTTAGTCAAGTTGATGTTATGAGGAAGCGACGATTTAATGTAAGACGAGATCCTTGTCAGTTTTATAATGAAAAGGAATTTATTCAGCGCTACAGAGCATCTAAGGACAGCACCAGGACAGCATATTCACAACGTCAAGACTTTGTGACAGTCTGCAGGCCGGTGATTATCTAGGCTTTCTCCTTGGTGATAGTGGATATGCATTGCGTCCATACTTACTCACTCCAATCCATAATCCAGCTTATGAAAGGCAGAGGAAATATAACAGATCTCATATTAAAACAAGAACTACAATTGAAAGGACATTTGGAGTGTGGAAGAGGAGATTTGCTGTCTTGCAACATGTAAGAGTAAAGCTGTCTACTACCAAAAATATTATAATTGCATGTGCAGTTCTCCATAATATTGCTTTGATTTCTGGGCTTCCACTGGACATAGAAGACATGCATTAAGAAGTAATACGGCTTTAGTTAGTTAGGTAACTACTATGTTCCATACATTACTTTAAGTGGTGAACGATTCATGTCATTAAATTTTAATAAAACAGTGGTTCTATATATTTCTTTATTAAAGCCTTTTCATTCATTCTTAAATTATGTTGCCTTAAATTGTCTAATTTTTACTTCATTGAGGTCTTTAATAAGGAAGCTTACCTCAATATGTATGATAATTCACCTGTGAGGTAATATGAAGAAAACCAAAGGAAAGAAATATAGATTTATTTTTTCTAAATGTGCAAATATTAAGAAAATAAAAATTATTTTTTCTATACAGGACTCTGCATTTCATTAATATCACAGCTTATATTATAGATATACATAAAAAAAAAATCTGAACTGCCATACTTTGTACAATATTTGCACAAAATAGAAATGCGGAGACAAATTTTCTCTTAAATTAAATTATATATGAATGCATAAAAATTAATAAACTAAAAATCTCCTATATCCATTACTTTGCATATAACAACTTGTATTATAAATCTACCCCCCAAAAAAAAGAACTTTAATCTATAGCACAGTAAAAAGAATTGCAATTATTGAAAATCACAGCATACCTGTATATCATAAAAAAAAAAAAATCTTAGCTGCCATACTTAAGACAGCAATTGTAAACAATGGCAAAATAAAGAAATGTAGATTTATTTCCTTTAAATAAAATTATTTTAAGGTGTAAGACATAAGAAAATAAATTTATAATCTAGATGCCACTTTACGATATATCACAGTACCCCTGTATATAGTAAAATCATAAACATTGCATATGACTGTATGTTATTACTCAACCATCATTCATAAGTTTTAGCCATGGCATCATATGCAGTTGATGCTTTCCTTAAACATGTATCTAACAATTCAAAAGATTTATTAATTTTTTCAAGCGTCTTTTCAATCACTCTAATTACAGTTTCACTTTATCTTTCTTTGAGTGTATGTGCTGATATTATGGCCTTCACTTTCAGTTCCTCCTCATGCTCTCTTTTCATTGTGTACAATATATATTTGTGGAACTCCCCTTGTCTTTTCTCACAATGACTGGTGAGGCAGGAACAGAGGGTGAAATTAGAAGTCGAAAAACAGAAGTAGATTGTGCAGAAGACACAGTTGATGGCCCTGGGGTTGGAACAGGCAAAACAAGAGGATCATGGGAGTGAGGAAGTTCAGGTACACTTGCAGAAGTCTTCCGCATGACACAAGCACTGGATAGCGATTTCTTCTGAAGCTCATGATAGTTTTTCTGGAGGACCACCACCCGCTCTCCTACATCTCTGGTTTTAGTTCTGAAAGAAACAGAAGAATATAAATGCTTTATACAGTACTAGGCTACAGTCATATCTGCATTAAAATTTACTATGATATGCTGGTAATGAGGACTCGTGCTTCTGATAAGTTGTTGGAGGTGACCCTTCAGAAACTGAGCATAGACCTGTTTGAAGCTATCTTGCCAGAATAATTTGGCTTGCTAAGTGTGTATTGCCAGGCAACTAATGAAAAGTACACTAACTCTGCAGAATAATATCTGTTTCATATAGAGTTATATGCTGGATAGCTTGGTTCTAGGATAATTGCCCCCCAATGCCAGTGAATAACTGGCACAAAATATGGAAATAACCTAACTTTAACTTAAAATAACCTATCCTTACCTAACTTAACCTAACCTATTTTTAACTTTAACTAACTTATTTTAACCTAACCTATTTTTAACTTAACCTAACTTTATTTTAACCTAACCTAACTTTAACTAAATTTAAGTTAATTGAACCTAATTATAACTTAATCTAACTAAACCTCACCTAACCTAACTTTCACTTAACCTAACCTCACCTTAACTGAACCTACCTAACCAAATATTAAATATGACAGATCCTCAATATTTTTTTACATTTAACCATAATTTCTTATCAATGTTTTTTATTTACCAATTTGTAGTGTTAAAAAAACTGTATTAATTGTCATTTTTTGTGTATAATTATTACTAAAAATAAAACAAGAAAATAAAGCATTAATTTTTAGTGTTCCATGTTTTGTTCTAGTTATTCACTGGCAATTAAAGATTTCAAACAAGAAGACTTACCCTGCATTCCAGTTCTTTCATTATGAATTAATATTTTTTCAGATATACACAATTTTAACCTAGCACTCTGAGAAGTAAAAATAAATCAATGGCTACACTTTCACATATTAAACTATATGGTTAATCTTACTCAGACACCTGCATCTAATAGCATATAGGCATATATAATTTATGAAAGTAGACGTAAAAAACATTTATTCTGATATATAACTCGACGAGATCATAAAATTATATGAAGGAAGGGAAAATGGGGAGTTGAGATGGGAGCTTTCCTTGTCTACTTCGGTAGGGGTAGGACTCCTCACATGACCCGTCACTTAAATACTGTAATCCTACTCAATTTAGTAACCTAATTACAAAAAACCTTATTTTTAAATACTAAACTTAGAAATAAGCATATACTTACTCCTTTTTTAGGTTGGAGCTCCACTTGAGGTGCTTGGCTGTGAGAGGGAGTTGATCTTGGTTGCTGGCGTTTAATGAGGCAGTAATTTCATCCTAGGCCTTTCTTTTGCTATCATTTATTGTGTTACAGTACTAGTAGACCTGTCCTCGACGACTGGCCTTTGCTCGATAAGGCACAAAGGTGCTATGTGCAGGGTTACTGACAGGGCTGCAGAACGTTCTCTCCTCTCTAGACAAGGAGCCTCTATGTGTCTATGTTGCGATCTTGGAGATAAGGAGTTTGACATGTTCTTCTCAGGAGATTAATGACTATCTAAATAGACAACTGACAATAATCAAACTGCCAATATCAGATTCTATGAGGTTCAAGGACGACATCATGAGATGCCATTCGTACTGGCAGACTCGAACGCTCACTTACTTGACAAGTGTTACTAACAATAAAGACAGTTGAAGCTTTCAACATCACTCGCAAAGGAGCTTGAATGCTTTAACTGTAATCAAACATATCTAAGTTGACTCAAAACAATGGTGTTCTCTCTCACATTCAAATTTACTTTATAGAGAAGTTGGTTTCAGGAGGTCAGAGAAAATGGATGGGATCTTAAGCCAGAGAAAACGGATTCTGCCTAGGGATAACTCACCAGTTATCCACATGTTTTGCGGGCGTGGAGCATAATATGAATCATCGGGTTTCAAACACCCCCGCAGTCATTGTGACCATGACAATTGGGGGAGTCCCACCAGGTCCTTGTGTGAACTGACAGGATAGTCCCTGTAATGGCTCACGGCCTGGCTGGGGTGAGGTTGGGTTTTGAATGAGATTCGTCCAGTATTACACGATAATGTTTATTCGGTCATACCTGGAAATACATGTCCCACTATCAGTTGTAAATACCAAACATAAAAAAAGTATCCACAATACCTCGTATTTATATCATATCTAATAATAATAGCAGTCAGGTGATTAACTTCTCAAGTTGGTTGAATACAATTGCTGAAACTCACTTGTGATGGATCTGTTGTTATGACACGCGTAAGAACAGTACCAGACGATTTTGGGTGAGTTATCACCGTACACTACGTAAACTCTGTAGCTGGGTCACTGACGCACAGTTGCTAGATATTGGTTAGAAGTCGTCTCCGGACACGTAACCAGACCACCTTGTGTGCTCACTGCATCTCACACGCTGCCCTCCTGTGCCTCGACTGCTGACTGTCCTCACACAGTGTCATCTTGTAGCTAAAACCCACATCTGACCACCATATCTTATTCTCTTATCGAGTAGCTAATGTACTTGTCGCCGACGCTTCAAAATACAACCCTCATTGTCATGATCGTAATGACGACTAACCTGAAAACCCTAAGGATTCATATTACGCTTAAACGTCCACAAAACCTTCTGAGTTCCCCAGTGGAAACGTCCTCCGTTTTCTCTGTTTCCTTGTTGACGTCATCGAGAGGCCGTCTTTGTCTGAAGGGAACTTTGAATCTACTCCGCGGGATGTGTAGCAAGACGCTGTATGTTGGGATCTGTTGCCATCCAACCCTTTGTAATCAATTTAATTCTTGCTTTTGATAGCTCAGTCAGAGCTACCCTTATTTCTTCCCTATTACTTGATACTATCATTACATATACCCATGAGCCTCCTCTCGTCACGTTACCAATGGTTGTAAGTATTAAAGTAAAAATTTTTTATAAGAGGCACAGGCCCTTATATCATCTCTCTCTCCCTCTCCCCTTCTCCTCCTACTGCATCTCATGTCCCATAAGATGCAGTAACACTCCCCCTGTTGGTCGGTGACGACCAAGTTCATTCACACTCCGCCAAGTGAAAGTCACGCCAAAGCACAGGGATGTGCTCCAGTTTGTGTGGTGGTCAGAAGGGAACATGCAGTCGAGTGTCCTTACTTGGAACTGGCTGACGCTCGGCCCACAAGGGGTCACAGCTCAAGATTGAAGAAGCCGCAAGTCCAGAAAACTGTGAGGGAAAACTTTTTCGGAGAGGGTTGTAAACTCTTGGAACAATCTACCAGAAAGTGTTGTGACGGCACCGAGTGTGAGCTCTTTCAAAACAAAACTTCACCAACACTGGAGCAGGTTCAGGTACATTCAGGAGCCGGTGCATGCCCAGTACTTGCCAACAGTGCGTAACAGAGACGTGACGGATCGCCCAAGCGGCTGACGAGCCGATCAGTGGTGAAGAGGATAAAAGTAAAAATACAGTTGCCTCCATTTATAACGAGTACAGCTGCTGGCGTGTTTTGTGAAATTTGGCACCACTGTATTTGTTTACGTTATTGGAAAGCGAGCAGTATTGGCAGAGTTATCCCCCGCTATAGCAACCAGAAAAAGGATAGTAAATTAGCAGTCATCCTACAGTATATCTTTAAATGTACACATTTCCTGTATGGGTATAGTGTAACAAAGAATACAATGTATAATATCATAGGCTCTAATTTCATGTCTACTGGACGGCGACGAGTGACGACGTGATACTGTGGGGTAATGGGTGTTTGGTTCACACTCAGGATGGGCTGGAGAAAGGAAACTCACAATGTGCTCTCTGTATACATGTTGTATTGGATGTACAATGCAGCTTGGTGCTGGGAAGTGGCAGTGTGGTTACAAGTGTGATGTAGAGAGAGCTGGTTGGTGAGGATGCTCAGAGGAGGACAGCTTGTGGGTCGCCATGCTCGCCGGCGGGAGCAAGGGCCGCCAAGCAGCGGCGGAGGAGGAGGTGTAGCTTGCTGCGGCTGTAGCTAGAAGAAGAGAGAGGTGGTTGGTGAGGATGCTCAGAGGAGGACCAGCTTGTGGGTCGCCATGCTCTCCGGCGGGAGCGAGGACCGCCAGGCAGGCGGAGGAGGAGGAGGTGTTGCTGGCTGGTTGGTGTAGGTAGAAAGAGAGCGATGGTTGTTTGGTTATATGGAGAGAAGAGAGCACTAGCTCTGAGAGTGCAAGAAGGGTACAGTACAAGGTAAAGTTCAGAAGTGGGAAATAGAGGAGGAGGTTAACAGCAGGTGGGCTATCCACCTTGCGGAGACGGGTTTTTTTGTCTTCCGTCAACAGTGCTGCCTTAGTGGCTCATGGGGTTAGGGAAGGCCGGTCTCAGCCAAGCTAAGCTAAGTTGTTCTATTTGACCACGAGGTCAGGTCTTAAATAGCGGGGGGTAGGCGTGGCTTAGTAGTTGACCTCCGTGATGTATGGCGGCGCTGGTTGACCCAGACCACGAGGCATACACTGGGGAATTCGTGGGGTCGGCTACTCAGCGACAAACAGCGTTTGTAGGGGAGAAATCCACTACAATACCACATAAGGGGGAGGGGAGTTGGGTATAGGGGAGGGGTTTGGGGCAGGGTAGGGACAAGTGCATCGACACTCACGTTTGGTAGGATATCCACTATTTGTGAATACTAATATTTATTGTGGTATTAGGGGAGACTTTAAACCTTGATGATGAAACCTGGGGCTTATTGTATCAATTATAATGCAGATCCTGTAGCTAAGGGAAAATCGAGATAGAAAAAAAGAAATTGAAATT
>NW_024713129.1:2571676-2588429 GCF_018991925.1 Homarus americanus
CTTCTTCACCTCTGATCTGATCAATGGAAAACCTAACCCAATGCCTAGTCCGCTCTGCCCGCTACCTAACGAGCTACATGCTGTCCAGAGGGGGTCTGGTGGCAGCGACCCTTAGGAATTAAGATTAGAGTTAAGTTATCCCCTTAGATTTAGTGACCCCAGATCTGGCAGTATAACAGGATCACCAGCCCCCAATTCTACAATATCCTACACCAGACCGTCCGTTTGACACAGTCGCTATTGACTTATTACAACTCCCGAAGAGTCATCAGGGATCAGCGTACGTCTTAGTGTGTGTGTGGATCATTCTTCCAGGTTCGTGGTCTTGGTCCCACTAAAAGTTAAAACGGCCGATGCTGTGGCCTATGCATTAGTGATGAATCTTATATGTCCATATACTGCGCCTAAAGTTCTGCTCTCTGACAATGGGACAGAGTTCAAGAATCAGCTAGTAGCGCAAATATGTGCGCAAAATGGAATTAAACAAAGTTTTGTGACAGCTTATCATCCACAGGCCAATGGCCTTGTTGAGAGAACCAATCGTAAGATCCTGGAGATACTGCGCCCGATTGTCAGTGATTTGCAATACACATGGGAAGATTGGTTACCGCAGCTGTTATATATATGTATGTTTATATGCTGCCTTTATTGAATGTATATATTATATATTATGTTACTTCTTACGAAATGTGTTAGGCACGTAGTAACGAAGAACAGAGAATAAACAGCCAGCCAGACAGACCATGTGACTCTTCATTCTCCCATAAATAACCCAAGATACTACACTGGCGACGAGGATGGGATTCTCAAAGTGTTGGTGAAGTCCTTGAAGAGAGGATAGTGACCACTTAAGGGAAGGCTACTCTGAACCTGGAGAATTTAAGTGAAGAGAGCAACCATGGCTGGCGTCAGTGGATACATCGGACGAGTGGAGGAGTATGATGCAGACAAGGAAGATTTCACATCATATTGTGAGAGAATGGACTTCTTCTTTCTGGCAAATGAATTAATGGACGACGGTGGGGATGCGGAGAAGAGAAAAGTCCTTGAAAAGAAAAGGAAAGCAATATTTTTGACAGAGGTAGGAGCTAATGTTTATTCTACTCTGGTCAATCTGCTTACTCCAGACAAACCCAAAGACTCCTCACTGATTCAGATTACCAAGATTCTGAAGCAACATTTTGATCCTGCTCCACTTGAGATCGCTGAAAGTTACAGATTTGGCACCAGAGATAGAGGTAAAGATGAATCAGTAAGTAATTATATAGTAGCTTTGAAGAAGTTATCCATTCACTGTAACTTTGGACAGTTCTTGAACCGAGCTCTAAGAGACAGGTTTGTAATAGGCCTGAATTATGAAAAAATACAGAATAAGTTAATGAACACCACTAACTTAACTTTTGAAAGTGCATGTCAGATAGCTACAAGCATGGAATTGGCCGAGAAAAACACCAGAGAATTTGTTCCCAATGCTGGTAGTGAAACAGTTGGCAGTAGTGGCTCAGTGTGTAAAGTAACTGTAGCCAAAAGGAATAAGTATGCCACAAAACAAGGAACACATGCTGATTTAAAATGTAAGAGGTGCCGAGGGAAACATGAAAGCTTTCAGTGTAAGTTCAAGAATTCAAAATGTTACAATTGTCAACGTATTGGACATATTGCTCCTGCCTGTAGAAGTGATAGAGGTAGAGTATATGCAGTTGAAGGTGGAGAGAAGGAAATGAAAAACAGTATTCATGAGTGTTAGTAATTTTGGATCTGATAATGATGAGAGTGCCCATGTGTTTACTATTTACACCAGTCGTGAAGAGAAAGTTAAACATAGGTATAATGTGGACTTGTGTATTAATGACACACCTGTAACCATGGAAATGGATACTGCAGCTGATTTCTCCATAATGAGTAAAGATATGTATGAGAAACTATTTGCGCCTGTGCCTTTAGAAGACTCAGGTGTCAAGTTGAGAACTTATACTGGAGAGATTTTGAACACAGAAGGTAAATTAGAGTGTGAGGTAAAGTACAAAAATCAGAATTTAAAGTTGCCATTAATTATAGCTAGTTATGTGAATAGACCAACTTTGTTAGGTAAGAACTGGTTGTGTGAACTTGAGATGGACTGGAAGGAGATATTTAGTGTTAGAATGTGTAACAGTATTCCAGGTCTTGAGAAATTGCTTGAAAAATACAAGATTTTATTTGTAAAGGGACAGGGTGTATAAAGGGTTATGAAGCTCATATCACCATTGACAAAGATGTTACACCCATATATGCTAAGTCCAGACCTGTTCCTTATGCATTGAAAGGTGAGGTTGAGAAGGAATTAAACAGACTTGTGAGTGAGGGAATTATTGTGAAAACCGCCAAGAGCAATTGGGCTGCTCCAATAGTAATTGTACCTAAAGCTGATAAATCTGTTAGACTATGTGGTGATTATAAAGTTACCATTAACCAAGCTGTTGAGGATGAGCAATATCCCTTACCCACATCTCAAGATTTGTTTGCTGCACTAACAGGTGGAACCATTTTCACTAAGTTAGACTTGTCCCAAGCATATGCTCAGGTCTCTGTTGATGCTGAAAGTCAACAGTACCTTACCATCAACACTCATAAAGGATTGTATAAGTTCAAAAGGTTGCCTTATGGTGTTAAAAGTGCACCAAAGTTATTTCAGTGCCTCATGGACAAAATTCTTGTGGGTCTTCCCAATGTGTTATGTTTTCAGGATGATGTCCTGATTGTTGACAGTGACATCCAAAATCATGTCAAAACCCTAGCCACAGTATTCGAAAGATTGTTGGCACACAATGTCAGGCTCAACAAGAGCAAATGTTCATTCCTAGCTAAAGAATTAACTTATCTTGGCTACAAAGTGAATGCAGAAGGGCTGAGACCTGTAGAAGATAAAGTAGGAGCCATAGTAAATTTACCTGCTCCCAAAAATGTCAGTGAATTGAAAGCTTTCCTAGGTATGATACAGTATTATTCAGGGTTCTTGAGTGGACTTTCATCAGTTTTAGCCCCCCTGCATGAACTATTAAAAAAAGGGATACCATGGAAATGGAACAGTGCAACTCAGAAGTCATTTGAAGATTGTAAAGCTGCTCTGTCTAGTACTGATGTTTTGGTCCACTATGATACCAGTAGAACACTAAAGCTTGCTTGTGATGCATCTGGCTATGGATTAGGTGCTGTCATAAGTCACATAATGGATAACGGTGAAGAAAGACCCATTGCATATGCCTCGAGAACTCCTACCCAAAGCGAGAAAAATTATGCACAAATAGAGAAAGAGGCTTTGTCTATCATATTTGGAGTAAAGAAATTTCACCAGTATCTATATGGGAGGAATTTTGTTTTAATAACTGATCACAAGCCTCTCTTGGCAATTTTGGGTCCTAAATCACCTGTTCCTACACTTGCTGCAGCAAGAATGCAGAGATGGGCTTTGATATTGTTGGCATATGACTATGAGATACAGTACAGACGTTCAGATGATCATTCCAATGTAGATGCTTTGTCAAGGTTGCCAGGTAGTGGATCAAATGATGGAGTAGAGCCTAAGGTTTATGCTGTAACCATGATAGCAGAAGATTTTCCAGTCACCTCCGGAATGATTGCTCATGAAACTAGGAAAGATGTTGTATTAGGAAGAGTCCTGGAGTATACACTAAATGGATGGCCAGAGATTTGTCCATCCTTAGACTTTCAACCGTATCATTTAAGGAGATGTCAATTATCAGTAGAACAGGGATGTGTGTTGTGGGGTATGAGAGTGTTAATTCCACAGTGTTTTAGAGGGCAAATTTTGAATGAACTGCATTTTGAACATCCAGGTATATGTGCTATGAAAGCACTGGCCAGAAGTTTTGTGTGGTGGCCTAAACTGGATGGTGAAATAGAAATGGTGGTACGTGAGTGCTCTGTTTGTCAGAATGTTAGGAGTATGCCACCCAGCACACCTTTGAAAACCTGGAAATGGCCTACCCGTCCCTTCCAAAGAGTACACATTGACTTCTGTGATAAGGGAACAGAAAAATTTCTTGTATTAATTGATAGTCATTCAAAGTGGATTGATGTTAAGCACATGTACAGTACTAATGCTGGTAGCACCATTGATGAATTAAGATTAACGTTTGCCGAACATGGAATACCAGAAGAGGTAGTTTCTGACAATGGTCCTCCATTCCAATCATCAGAGTTTAAAAACTTCATGAGATTCAACGGTGTAAAGCATCTACTGACCCCACCCTATCATCCTGCCTCTAATGGTGCAGCTGAGAGATCAGTTAGAATTGTAAAGGAAGCACTTTCCAAGCAGGTAATTCAAGGAACTGTAGGAAAATCAATGAAACACAGACTAGCAAATTTCTTACTCAGATACAGAACCACGCCACATAGTGTGACAGGATGTACTCCTGCAGAGTTAATGGTGAAGAGACAGTTGAGAACAAGATTAAGTTTAGTTAAGCCAAGTCTGTTTGAAGTTGTAGAGAGGAAACAAGCTCAACAAAAAATGTATCATGATAAAAGTTCCAGTGAAAGAGTGTTCAAGGTAAATGATAGGGTGAGAGTTAGGAACATGGCTAAAGGTTATGGTACTGTACATGCAAAGTGGATAACTGGTGTCATTGACAAGGTATGTGGATCTAGGACATATTTAGTGAAATGTGGTAACTCTTTGAGGTATGTTCATGTGGATCACATCATTCAGGCACATGACGAGATGAATGTAGCACCAGGACATGATGATAAACTTGACACAGTTTCAGATGATCATCATCATGATGATGTCAAAGATGATGTTTCCCAGCATCCACTCACTGTGTCAACTGACTGTAGTGATGATATGTCTGTCACTGATAATGCACAGAGTGCAAGTAAAACCCCTGTAAAACTTGATGGAGGGAATAGTCCTAGAAGATCAAACAGAGTTAGGAGACCTGTAATTAAATTAGACCTCTAATTATCTGAATTGTGAACAGGCCTTTCAAAACTGTTTAGTTAGGAAGTTATATTTGTTGTGTTCTATTCTCTTCTTCCCTGCCATAAGTAATTCTGTAAGTTTTGTTTATTTAGGATTTGTAGCAGCCATGCTCTCTTTTGAAAGGGAAAAATAGTGATATATATATGTATGTTTATATGCTGCCTTTATTGAATGTATATATTATATATTATGTTACTTCTTACGAAATGTGTTAGGCACGTAGTAACGAAGAACAGAGAATAAACAGCCAGCCAGACAGACCATGTGACTCTTCATTCTCCCATAAATAACCCAAGATACTACAGCAGGTTGCAGCGTCTATCAATGGGTCGATTAATAGCTCTACGGGCAAAACACCCTACTACATTGTCTATGGTACAGATAAACGTCTACCTTACAGATGCGCCGTACTCGGTTTATAATATGGATGATTTCGCGGCAAAACAAATTCGTGTCTTTACAGATATTCATACCCAAGTCCGATCACATTTAGCGGCGTCACTTGCCGAAATGATCATCAAGCAACATAAACATGCTAAACCTGTCGTGTTAAATGTAGGGGACGCTATTATGGTAAGAGAACCTGAAAGGAACTCCAAGCTTTCGGCTAAATTTTCAGGTCCATTCCGCATTATTGCCAAAGAAACAGGCAACAAATTTAATATTTGGAAGCCTAATGCACAGATTGCAGATGTCGTGCATGCGGATCGTCTTAAAAAGACCCATGAGAATTTATTGCCTACAGTTGATGATGATGTGATAGACACCTCTTTACAGACTGTACAGAAGCACAGTGTTCCCAATGACTATTGTATGAAACTTCGTTCTGCAAGTAGATGTTAAACTGTGTGTAATCTCTTACAGAATGGCTTGGAACATCACTATCTTGCTTCTACTGTGTTGTTGCACCGTTGTGTTGACAGACATGTCCACATCCGTCCTCAAGCCTGGTGCGACAGTTGCACCTCTTGGACGCGTTCTCATAGTTGAGGACGTGGTGAACATCAAGTATGAGCTCCATGGACTGCTCCAGCTTCCGCGTCAGATGGACAACGTCGACGCCCAACTACAATCAGCATTAGACATCCTTCATGGTCTCAGCGCAGCTACTAATGAATCGACGATAGTTTCACAAACTATTGACCTTCTACACTTTCGTCTCCAGAACCTTCGCAAGCTTGTCGTCGATGTTGGACAGAAATTCCAGCGTCTGAAGTGGATCTTGCTAAAGAAGTGCATTCTCAGACACGACGAAAAAGGGGTCTATTTAATTTTGTGGGTCTTATCCAAAGCACTTTGTTTGGTCTTATCTACACCTACACGTATGTCCAGCCTACATGTTCGCGTTTATTCCTGCTGTAGAGGGAATATGTGAATTGGCAGTCATACAAACCAATGTACGCACAGCACTTGCGCAATGCAGCTATAGGCCAGTTAGTCTCAAAACTGTTTCACGCTCATCTTCACAATGTGCAGTACTTGTTCTTTCCAAATACTACTACTGTTATTTTAAAATGCCATGATGGTGTTAAGCAGCTAGTTGTGAAAGGGCATTACAAGGCTCTGGATAACTGTGAAATCACTTGTGGTACATTACGGACCTTGCTTACTCATCAGCATTTTGCCTTAAATATAAAACTTAAGTCTGCTTTAATTCCACTTCCTGTCATGAATTTCACTATAAAAGATATTCAAATTGTTTCAGAGAAATTAAATGTCATAGCATTCTTGAAAGAGACACAATTTGCTGATTTGAGTAATAATTTGCCATTTTATCTATCACGGGAATTTGCTATACCAAGCCTCACAATTCCCTCAATTATGTTAATTTTGGCAATCATGTTTCTGTTCTATTATTATAAGGCATGTCATCCAAGATGAAGTTGTTCATAACATTTAAACCCGTAAGACACTAAAGTTTAGGTCCCCTGTAGTAGCTAATACCCCTACAGTAGTAGAATCCCCAGCTTAATGTCTACACATCTGTTTATAACATGGTTAGGGTTGTCTAGGATGTACTGTATTCTGTGAGCTTATTTAGGCCTCATGGAGCTTGGCTGTAGGTGACCGAGCGATGTAATGGCCCCTGTCTCATTAACAGAAGTATTATATAAATGGGTTACTTACATCTGACTTATATTCAGATTTACCACCTGTAACTTTCCACTAACTATGAGTAAGACATGAACTGATCACGTGAAGGGTAACTTTCCCAAGAGGGAGAAGCCCATATGTCAGCATCTATGTAAGCGAGCACTAGTGAGATGCCTTCGTCAGTCACTCACACCAACTTTTATCGAACGGACGTTGATCCACGTTTATATTACATAAACGCAGTCCTCTTTCTCATTCACTCATAAATAGTGGAACTTACGGTTGATATACACTTAGGAATTATAAACATAATACTTTTATAATAAAACAAAAAACTTCAATTGGGTTTCGTTACCAAGAGCCCAATTATATTATATGTTACCAACCTGGTTAACTGGGGAATTAACCAACATAACAAGAGAATCCAAGGCGAATCCCAAGGGATTTTTCCAGGTATATAGGACAAAGGTCAAGGACAAAGTTGGGCCTTTAAAGTCAGGGAGAGGGGAAATGATCGATGACAGTGAGGAAATAAGCAAAGCATTGAACAGCTACTTTTAATCAGTTTTCACAGAAGAAATTCACGAGGAAATTCCAGAGGTGGAACTGATATTTAGAGGAATGAAGAAGAGAAATTAAAGAATATCACTATCAGAAAAGAGGATGTTCTTAAGAAGATAAAAAATTAAAGAAGACAAAATCCCCAGGGCCGGATAAAATTTTCCCTCGAGTTTTGAAAGAGCGTAAGGAACAGATTAGCTGACCCCTCGTAAATTTATTTACAAAATCATTAGACACGGGAGTTGTGCCACACTTGTGGAAACAGGCAAATGTAGTACCCATATTCAAAATGGGAGACAGAGCATCAGCGTCAAACTACCGGCCGATTAGTTTGACGTCAGAAGTGGGGAAATTTCTTGAATCAATTATAGCAAATAGCATTCGATCGCATTTAGAGAAAAGCAAATTAATCTCCGACTCTTAACATGGGTTTACAAAGGGAAAATGTTGTCTAACAAATCTGCTGACGTTTTTTAGGAAAGTCTTCGAGGTAGTAGATAATGATGATAATTACGATGTTATTTACTTGGATTTTCGCAAAGCGTTTGACAGAGTACCACATCAGAGGCTTCCGAGAAAAATTAAGGCTTATGGTATCGAGGGGAAAGTTTTAAATTGGATAAAATCGTGGCTCACCAATAGAACACAGAGGGTCAGCGTAGATGGTGTCAAATCTGAGTGGGGCTGTGTAACCAGTGGGGTTCCCCAGGGGTCAGTACTGGGCCCACTCCTGTTCATAATCTATATAAACGATCTAGATACTGGGATCAGGAGTGACACAAGCAAGTTTGCATCCGCAAAATAGGGCGGCAGATTAATTCAGGGCAGAATGCAAATGCACTACAGGAGGATTTAAATAAACTGCAGGAGTGGTCAGAGAAATGGCAAATGAAAATCAACACCAGCAAGTGCAGTGTACTTAATATTGGAAGAACAAATACTGTCAGCGTGTACAGCCTTAACAACATCAACCTAGAAAGGTTGACTTGTGAAAGAGACTTAGGGGTACTTGTAAGCCCGGACCTACGGCCTAGAAAATAGTGTGTTAATGTTTGAAATAAGGCAAACAGAGTATTTGGTTTTATATCTAGAAGTGTAAGTAATAAAAGTGTAGTGGTCTTATTGCAACGATATCTTGCATTACTCAGGCCGCTCCTCGATTATGCGGTTGAGTTCTGGTGCCCTTATTACACTGGGCTGCATTTGAAAAAAATAATCATGAGGTGCGGGGTTTCTTAGCTGATTCTTTATGTATTTTGCGTGCTGATTCCAAAAATGCCATTCATTTTGCCCAATCAGGTCAGATTTTTATGCTATGGGAATTAGGAAAAAATCGAAATTCTTAAATATGATGTCAAAATTTTTATGCAAAATATATCATAAGAAATGTAACCACAACACATAGGACCAAAATATGTCAACTACATAGATGCCTTTACAGTTAGACATGCATAAATGGCTGTCGCAGAGAATTTCTTTGGTGGTTGGTGTCTGGGGCGTCCCGTTTCAGACACCAACAGTAGTCGGCGAGCATGTTGATATCCCAGCGACCCTGGTACCGCTCCTCCATTACACGGATATCTTGATGGAAGCGTTCTCCTTGTTCCTCACTCACATCACCACAGTTCTCTGGAAAGTAGTCCAAGTGGGAGCTGAGGAAGTGCATCTTGATGGACATGCGTGCACCAAGAACTTTGTAGCTCAGAAGTAGGTCCTCAACAACTCGTTCATACTCTGGACTTCTGTAGTTGCCAAGAAAATTGGAGACAATAGACTTAAAGGCATGCCAGGCTTTCTTCTCATTTACATCCATGCTGCAATCAAACTTGGGATCTTTGAAAAGCTCTCTGATCTGAGGGCCATCAAAAATTCCTGCATTCAGCTTTGCCTCACTGACTTTTGGAAATTTTTCTTTCAGAAAATTGAAAGCCTGGCTTTTTTTGTCCAGTGCCTTTACAAAGTTTTTGAACAGACCGAGCTTGATGTGCAGTGGCGGAAGAAGAATGTTCTGCGGATTCACCAGAGCATGGGCAACAACATTGTGAGAACCTGGAGTAAGTCCACTTCTTGCAGGCCAGTCACATTGCATGTAGTGCTGCTTGTCTGCTCGACTATCCCACAGACAGAGGAAACATGGAAACTTGGTGTAACCACCTTGTAGGCCCAGCACCATGGACACAACCTGTGGAAAAAACAGATTAAAAATATGTTTAGCTGAATAGTTTTATTATTAAAAAATATTAACACTTCATAATATGACAGTATGTCGGCAGACATAATTACCTATTAGAAAAACTGTCAACAAAATATAAATTTTTGAAAGCAACTGTTTTTGGTGTATTAAATTACCTTCAAGTCTCCACAGATCTTCCAATTGTGGATTTTATACTTCAAAGCAGTTAACAGATACTCCACGTTGTTGTAGTTCTCATCCATCTGCACTGAATGCCCCACCGGTACAGACGCGACCTGGTTTCCATTGAACAACAACACAGCTTTCAAGCTTCTTTTTGATGAGTCAATGAAGAGCCGCACATCGGGGTGGTTGCTAGTACATGCCATGTACCACCAAATGAAAAAGAAATTTAATTGTGAAAAAATATATGTCAAAAAACACGGACATATACTCTTTTCCTTTGCGTCACGGCGGACATTTAAATGGCCGGCGAGCACGTGGGTTTATTTAAATGCATCGTAAGGGCATTAAAACTGACCGAAATCTTTTCTGTGAGGCTTGCCAATGTCTCGGATGATTTTTTTAATGGACGAATATGAAGACCCCATTTTGAGCGAAAAATGCCAATATTTCACCTGAATCTCCGCTTAAAATGCTATAGCACAAAATTCTGACCTGATTGAGCAAAATGGATAACATTTTTGAGATCAGCATGCAAAATACACCCAGAAAAGCTTAATAATACACAAACCTCAAAAACTATGCAGGGCAGTAGAATGGATATCATTTTACTGGAGTCGGTGCAGCGAAGAATGACGAAAACGATTCCGGGACTTAGAAACCTTCCATATCAAGATAGGTTAAAGAAGCTAAACTTGCATTCTCTAGAAAGATGAAGAGTGCTGGGAGATATGATAGAAGTATTTAAGTGGGTGAAAGGAATCAATAAAGGCGATATAGATAAAGTTCTTATAATATCTGAGCAGGATAGGACTCGTAGCAATGGATTTAAGTTGGATAAGTTTAGGTTTAGGAGGGAGATAGGAAGGAACTGATTCACTAATAGGGTGGTGGATGAGTGAAACAAGCTTAGCAACTGGAGAGTTTTAAAAGGAGGCTAGATAGATTCATGGATGATAGAGAGTGGTAGTAGTAACTCTCGACAGGAGCTGCCATGCACAGGCCAACCGGCCTATTGCAGACTCCTTATTTTCTTATGTTCTTACATACACACCCACACACATACACACTACACACACACACACACACACACACACACAACACACATACACACACACACACACACACACACACACGACACAGGACACATACACACACTTGTCAACCGTCGGTGAGACAAGACGTGCCCTGAAGGCGCTCCCGGTTTTAGGAGCCAGGCCGAATCTGTTTGGCCCTGCCCCTCCCCCCCTCCCCCTACTAGTATATATCAACGCCCTACCAGCCTTACTACACCGGGATCTATTCAGCAAAACATTCAAGTGATTAGTGAACGATTGATTACCGAATAGTGTTCCTATAGTGCACTCAAGGAAAAGCACAAAAGCACAGCAGTGTAATACTGAGTGTGGCTGGACCCGACCTAACCTCACCTCACCTCTCGGCTTCACGTGACCTCACCTCACGGCTTCACCTGACCTAACCTGAAGGCTGGAGCACACCTGCATCGCCCCAAGCTACTGTCCTGGCCACGTGGCCACACACCTGCCAACATCAGCGAGACAAGACGTGCCCTGTAGGGGGCTTTGGCAGCCAGGCCGAGTCTGTCTGGCCCTGCACCCTGCTATATCCCAACGCCCTACCAGCCTCACTACACCGGGATTTATTCAGCAAAACATTCAGGTGATCAGTGCAATAAGTGATTACCATACAGTGTTCCGATAGTGTATCCCAAGGAAAAGCCAGACAGTGGGCACTTTGTCAGTCACCGTTAAAGTGCCAGTGACAAGGACCACCGCGGTGTTTACATATATCTTGGACATTGTGCCGGCGACTCCAAGCGCCAGGGACAAGAACCCACGGTGTTTACGGCTGACAAATATTAACAGATGTGTACCAGTTATACTGCCAGATTCTGGGGTCACTAAGTCTAAGGGGATAACTTAACTCTATTCTTAATTTCTAAGGGTTGCTGCCACCAGACCCCCTCTGGGCTCGTTAGGTAGCGGGCAGAGTGAACTAGGCATTGGGTTGGGTTTTTCATTGACCAGATCGATAAGGGAAAGAAGGGTGAAACAATAACATGTCTTAACTAATTTATTCCTTTTAAAACATATTGCATTCCGTCAAAATACCAGAAGAGTTGACCTTCCTCTGAAGAACGACTATGATTTTAGTTACACTGCTCAACAACAGACGTCTTACATTAATTGCATGTCATTAACATACTCATTCCTCATACCAATCATTGACCTCGGTCATTCCTTCTAACTTATAACACCAAACACGTCAGACTGCACCACCTGTTAGAGTATAACATCACCTGTTACATTACAAAAAGAGCTGGCCTTCATCAGAAGAACAACTTCTATTTTCATTACATTTCTCTTGATGAGCAGATGGGATACTTCCCAGGTAATCATACCAGTACTGGTTCCACGCCTGGTATTAGGAAGTGCTCCATGTAGCGACAGCAAAACTTCTCAAGTATACAGTGATCTTCTCTTATCCTGGGTGGTGATATTGTGGGGTTTTTGGGATGTTTGGTTCACACTCAGGATGGGATGGAGAAAGGAAACTCACAATGTGCTCTCATGTATACATGTTATATTGGATGTACAATGCAGCTTGGTGCTGGGAAGGCAGCATGATTACAAGCGTGATGTAGAGAGAGCTGGTTGGTGAGGGTGCTCAGAGGAGGACAGCTTGTGGGTCGCCATGCTCGCCGGCGGGAGCGAGGACCGCCAGGCAGGCGGAGGAGGAGGTGTTGCTGGCTGGTTGGTGTAGATAGAAAAGGGAGATCACCACGAGGTCAGGTCTTAAATAGCGGGGGTTGGCGTGGCTTAGTAGTTGACCCCCGCTCCGTGGGCGGCGCTGATTGACCTAGACCACGAGGCACACACTGTGGAATTCGTGGGGTCAGCTACGCAGTGACAAGCGTTTGTAGGGGAGAAATCCACTACAATACTCCCCCTTCCCTCCAGGCGGTGTAGGAGACTTGTTGTCTGCAGGGTTGCATAGCACATGTGAGGCAGAACGGGCGGTGCATGCCTCATGTGAGACAACGGCGATGGCGTGGATGAGCCGGTCGCTGGATACAACTGTCTAGATACACAATATCTGTGGGTTGTAGAGAGGGAGAAAAAGGGTGTGTGGAGGCGATGAATGTTGTGCTTCCCTCACGGCAGGTACAGAGTCGTCAGATGCGCCTTCTGGGGTGTGTGGGCCTGGGTCAGGAGCAGGGGCTGTGTCAGCAGAAGCGGATGAGGGCTCGTGACAGCAGCTGGGTCCACGACAGCAGCAGGGTGCAGGACATTAGCAGGGAGTACCTGAGGGAGAAAAGAGGGGTGTGTGGGTCCACACTCAGGAACAGGGACCGCGTCAGGAGACGCGGCAGGGGGTACTGCTGGGCCGGGGTCGGCGTCTGAGGCAGGACGGGTATGTTGGTCCGCGTCAGGAGCATGGGCCGCATCAGGGGCGGCAGGGGTTACTTCTGGGCCGGGGGCGGCGTCTGAGGCAGGACGGGTGTGCTGGGGTCGGTAGGACGTGGTGCTTGGGGCAGGAAGAGGAGCTGGTGTCTGCTTAGAGAAGCAGTGCTGCTCTAGGGTGTCTAACCTGCGGTGTAGAGACAGTAGTTGTAGAGCCGATGAGAGCTGCCTCTGGGTGGATAAGCCAGTCTTCCATGTTGCTTGAAGACTGGGAGCGTGATCTGTTTCTCCTCCATCCTGTGTGAGTGCGAATCTCCGGGAGTCACCATTTGTGGGGTATGGGATGTTTGGTTCACACTCAGGATGGGATGGAGAAAGGAAACTCACAATGTGCTCTCATGTATACATGTTGTATTGGATGTACAATGCAGCTTGGTGCTCGGAAGGCAGCATGGTTACAAGCGTGATGTAGAGAGAGCTGGTTGGTGAGGGTGCTCAGAGGAGGACAGCTTGTGGGTCGCCATGCTCGCCGGCGGGAGCGAGGACCGCCAGGCAGGCAGAGGAGGAGCGAGGGCCGCCAGGCAGCGGAGGAGGAGGTGTTGCTGGCTGGTTGGTGTAGGTAGAAGAGGGAGATCACCACGAGGTCAGGTCTTAAATAGCGGGGGTTGGCGTGGCTTAGTAGTTGACCCCCGCTCCGTGGGCGGCGCTGATTGACCTAGACCACGAGGCACACACTGTGGAATTCGTGGGGTCGGTTACGCAGCGACAAACAGCGTTTGTAGGGGAGAAATCCACTACAATATGTAGGGGATCTACAGATTCACAGTGGAGGTGCAGGACCACTGTGAGCAGACGCCCCCCCCCCCCACATGGTGTGGCCTTCACAGTGTGGTCATGGCTGACGCCCGAGAGGCGCTCAGAACGCGTCCTGTGTTGGGAGAAGTCGAGGCATCACTAAGAATAATGCCTGAGGGGCTTTTATCACCACACACTATGACTTCACTTTACAACATCAGGCAAGGTTTTAAGATGTAAAAACTGCTAGATAAGTCTTTTTAGGGCTGAATAAAGTACGATGAAGAACACTGTCCTGTGTTGGGAGAAGTCGAGGCATCACTAAGGATGATGTCCCGACTCCCACACTCCTCTCTGTTTAGGCCTACAGTTTCCAATCTTTAATTTTTACTTTGGTTTCTTATGGTTCTCACATCTTCATTTTCCTATCTATTGTGACCTTATGCTTTATAAATACATATGTTAATCCTAAATTACACACTAAGGTAAGGTTCTGGTTTGCTAGTTCCTGGGTAAATTCACTGGGTTATAATATCAACGCGGCACACTCGAGGCGGCCTAGGCACCAACCCGAACAAAGCCTAGCGTCGTATTTTCATGGCGTAGGTATACAAGATATTTTCTTTGAAGCATAGGTTCCGGATCACTTCCAACACTTTACATAGGTCTGATACATATATCCTTTTTCCAGATCATTGTTCTCTTGTATTTTCATATGATACCTGCAGTAGTTATGTTCACTAATCGTTCACAGACATAAATAGTATGACCTTCAAACTACGATCTACACTTAGCCATGACAGTATACTAGTCCGTATCAATTGGACCTTCCCAACCATCCTATAGATGCCCTCAGTTCTCCTTAATGCTATGAATACATACAATTAATATTATATAACCGTACCTGGGTACAATTCAACAAATGATTCAGTAACATTGAGTAGGTGAGTTATCCTTTATCAATGTTTCCCGTTTTTTGAGATTCTGCAAGCACGGTGGATTTGAATGTTATGTAGCATAATATGAATTCGAGGGTTTTTTAAGGAATGACTATGATGTACAAAGTGTCAGTGGCCTTCAAAGTGCCGCCAGTGAGTTTATGGTCCACCGGGGACATACACTTCCATCCACCCACAACAGATATCAACAGATGGCCACCAATCACTTACTCCCGATGCACTCTGTACCATCTAAAGCGAGGGAACGGTTTTCCTGATGGCAGTGTTATCGCGCGGCTCAAGTCACTGAACAGCCGTAGACATTGGCGTCATACACAAAAACCCATTAGGACCATCACTTCCACTAGGAAACCAGAGAAACCCACCCTTGACAGACCGTACCTTTACACTGAAGTTCCACGGATATGGTATGATCTCCCGTCTTTACTGCTCTCCAACGTCACTTCCCTAGCTAACAAGTTTGACGAGCTGGCAACCACAGTCAGGTCAGCCGCCGCTATCGTCGTTGCCATATGTGAGGCTTGGCAAATTGTGCCTGAAACGTGTCATATTGAGGGATATCAACTCTTTCATCACCTTCGTTCACATAGACGCGGAAGGGGCGTTGCCCTCTTCTGTCAAGATGACCTACGCCCATCACGCCTGGATGTTCAAGTCCCAGTAGATGTGGAAGCATTATGGATACGTGTTGTGCCACGGGCCCACCCGCGCCACACTGCTTCCATCATAATCTGTGTCTTACCATCTGCCTCGCTCACCCACCAGAGACACTCTTATCAATCATCTCATCAACACCTAAGAGTTATGTACCCATGTCCCAAGTTAGTATTATGCGGGGATTATATTGAAATTGACACCACTGATATCCTGGACCAGCTGTCACTATCACAAGTTGTGAACTTCCCCACACACGGCCAAAATACCCTTGACCTTATCTTAACCGACTTAGCGGACCAGTACCAACCACCTCAACCAATGCCTTCTATCAAGTGTAGCACACACCTATCAGTGCTCTGGTCCCCAGCTGCCACTCTCACTCAAGTACAGAGACACTACATCAGGACCTACAGGCCAATTACTGACTGCAGTGCGCCTCTTCGGGCAGTGGATAGTTCATCATCCCTGGACTGAAGTACTTAGCGTGGATGACATGGAAACCAAATGGATAAATTATACCATCACCACCATGGATGCTCACCACCACTTCTTCCCCGAGAAGTCCGTCAGATCTCACCCAGCTGATTGGCCCTGGATCATACCTCGGATCAAAAGACTTATGCAACAGAGAGACAGAGCCTTTTATCTCAATGACAACAACCGCTACAGGTCCCTTCGCAACCGAGTCATCCGCAAAATACGCACTGCAAAGAAGCCTCACTACCCAACCAAATTGCAACACCTGAAGCAGACCAACATCAGTCAATGATATGGTAAGCTTAAAGAACTCTGTGGACTACACAATAAGACACACCCCTGTTAGATGTTCTGGGTAATAAGTTCTATATACAGGAGAGAACACAAACACCTGTATAGTTTTGTAGGTTCGGTTTACTGGATAAGAGTATGTACACAGAGG
>NW_024713129.1:2588529-2663972 GCF_018991925.1 Homarus americanus
AGGAAGGTGTAGGGTGAATGAGGAAGGTGTAGAGGTGGGTGAGGAAGGTGAAGCGCTGGGTGAGGAAGTGCGGTGGTGGATGAGGAATGTGTAGAGGTGGATGAGAAGGTGTAAGCGAGGAGGAAGGCAGAACTGCGTGAGGAAGGTGTAGGGGTGGATGAGGAATGTAGTGGTGGATGAGGAAGGTGTAGTGCTGGTGAGGCAAGGTGTAGGGGTGAGATGAGGAAGGTGTAGTGCTGGTGAGGAAGGTGTAGGGGTGGATGAGGAAGGAAGTTGGTGGAGGAAGGTGTAGGGGGAATGAGGAAGGTAGAGGTGGGTGAGGAAGGTGTAGTGCTGGGTGAGGAAGGTAGTGGTGGATGAGGAATGTAGTGGTGGATGAGGAAGGTGTAGCGCTGGGTGAGAAGGTAGGCTGGTGAGGAGGTAGGGGTGGATGAAATGTAGTGGTGGATGAGGAAGGTAGTGCTGGGTGAGGAAGGTGAGTGCTGCGGAGGAAGGTGTAGTGCTGCGTGAGGAAGGTGAAAAGTGGTGAGGAAGTGTAGGTGGATGAGGAATGTGTAGTGGTGGATGAAGGAAGGTGTACTGCGGTGAGGAAGGTGTAGTGCTGCGTGAGGAAGGTGTAGGGGTGAATGAGGAAGGTGAGGGGTGAATGAGGAAGGTGTAGTGCTGGTGAGGAAGGTAGTAATGGTGTGAGGAAGGTAGAGGTGGGGAGGGAAGGTGTAGAGGTGGGTGAAGAAGGTGTAGTGCTGTGGAGGAAGGTGTAGAGGTGGATGAGGAATGTGTAGTGCTGGGGAGGAAGGTGTAGGGGTGAATGAGGAAGGTAGTGCTGGTGTGAGGAAGGTGAGAGGTGGGGTGAGGAAGGTGTAGAGGTGGGAGAAGGTGGAGGGTGATGAGGAAGGTGTAGTGCTGGGTGTGAGGGAAGGTGAGTACTGCGTGAGGAAGGTGTAGAGGTGGGAGAGGAAGGTAGGGTGAATGAGAAGGTGTAAAAGGTGAGGAAGGTGTATACTCGTGGAGGAAGGTAGAGGTAAGAGGAAGGTAGAGGTGGGTGAGGAAGGTGAAAGGGTGGAGGAAGGTGAAGTGTGAGGAAGGTAGAGGTGGGTGAGGCTGGGAAAAGGAGGAAATGGTAGTGGTGGATGAGGAATGTGTAGTGGATGAGTAAGGTGTAGCGCTGGGTGAGGAAGGTGGAGGGGTGGATAAGAGGAAGGTGAAAGTGGTGGGTGAGGAAGGTGTAGGGGTGGATGAGGAAGGTGTAGGCGGTGTGAGGAAGGTAGGGGTGGATGAGGAATGTAGTGGTGATGATGAAGGTGTAGTGCTGGGTGAAAGGTGTAGGGGTGGGATGAGGAAGGTGTAGGGGTGAATGAGAAGTGTAGTCTCAGGTCATGAGGCTGAGGCTTCAGAGAGACAAGCTTGTCCTCAAGAGTCACTTGTTCACTCACCATGATGACCTCAAGACTTAAGACGTCTTCCACAAACTTTTTTACCCGTGTGTTCTTCCCAAAGTTAGAGAGACACATCTGCCCAACCATTTGGCTACACATTTTATATAATTCTTTTCATTTTATTTTTTATCTATTATATTATACAGCAACTTGTTTTGAAGCTTTTAATAAATATACAGATTTCTTGGTGACACTAGAAGTGATTTCAATTTGTGTTAACTAATACTTGCAGCTTGGAGATAGTGAGCATTATCTTAATGACTGCAGATAATGTAAAAAGTAACATCATTCTTATTCAAAAGTATTGTAGGTTAAAATATATTACCTTATGGTATTTATTAAAATAATATACACCAGTTAACTCTGAACTGATGGAGTAACACACTGTATCAAGTGATAGTTGACACACAGACAAGAGAAGCATGGACAGACCACAAAGAGTGGATATGGAGCCAACGAGAGGACAGATGACCCCACAACTTAACTGTGTGTAGAGACTGACTGGGTGGAGTGAGAAGGAGGAAGGAGCAGCAGGGAGAGAGGAGGAGGAGGTTCTGCTGCATTGCACAAATATCAACGAAGGCAATACCTGGCGGCCACTTACACACACACACACACATGTCTCCAGACGTGGCTATCGGGGCACAGAGTGAGCCAGTACTTGAGTCGCAGCTGACTGGGTTCTAAAATATAATTATACGATGTTTTCTAGAGCAAAATTATTGGTAACTTCCTCGATAGAAAGGAGGAAAATAGTTTTCCGGCCATACGATCTCTTTTCTAGTACAATTTACTTCCACCGTGCCTTTGTTTTATATGTTATTATGGTTTAAAGATAAGGTGCTAAAACACATAACATAGATGTTATTACATTTTCTATGTCACCTAACGTAATATCCGTGAGGGAGTTGTGAATATAACAGTTAAGAGCAATCCTCGTTCTGGGGAAAGAAGACTTCCCTGCTAACATCTCCCAAATGGATGATACCTCTTGGAATTGTAGGACACTGGCACCCTAAGAGCCAGGAAAATTCATAGCAGACATGTGATATGATTCTTAAACCAGGAGCCTTTTATGTTCGTGACAGATTAAAATTTCCGATTATATGTGAAATGACACGCACAGGCTTGTTGTTACCCTGTGTGTGTGTTATCATATCTGCACCATGTCCATAAACGTGATGTTATTCTATATCTGTTGTGTTAAGTGGTGGTATGACTCTCTCTCTCTCTCTCTCTATGGAAAATATTCAATAACATTTCTAACTCCATTACAAGGAAGTTGATTAATGATTTTAAATACCAGAGCGAATAACTTTCCTGCACGTCGGTTATCACCATCTTGGTGTAAAGTTTGCGGAGGAATGTGCAACGTATTGAGTTGATATTAGCTGTTGATGACACTTATAGCGAGATTCAGGTAATTAACTGTGTACTAGGATTATAACTATAACACTTACAAGCTCTGCATAATCAGTACACTTATAAGACTCTAGCACTTGGCCATCACCATAATATTAAATACATCAGGCTTTCTAGTACCATCCCTTGTCTTTCATCATATTTAATTCATACTGTATATATATCAAGCAATAGTAAAGATCTTCCTGCATAGGCACCTCTAAACAAGACAACCATACACAAACAACACTAAATAGTCACTATACAACTGCTAAAACCCAATACATCATCAACAGCATAACAATAATTATATAACCACAAATAATTCAATAATAATACCAAACAACACCAAACAAATCCACTACACTGAAGCAACATAACCACAAAACTACCTGTAAGAAGCTAGAGTTAATAGGAGCCTGGCCCAGTAAGTAGGACTATGAGAGAAGGATAAACCTTTATCTGAAATTCCAAGTTCTAAAACTGTTTTAGAGCATTTTATTTATTTATTTATTTATTTTTTTTTTTATGGATTACAGTCTAAACAGGCATACAGATCACTGACCTAAGCACAAAGCTCTGGGGCAAAATGTGTTGAAGCAATAACTATAATTGGGAACAAAATTCAATTTTGTCAGGTTGCAAGATCGAAACCTGTTTCAAAATTGAGGTCACTGATTTCAAATATGGCACCGTTTTTTCATCGGTCTTAGTTTGCCATGGATACCTACCATTTACGCTATATATAGTTAGACTACCATATACTACTGCTAAAAAATCTAAACCAGCACACAGAGAGGAATTACCAAACACGTAGAATTAATTCTTTTAATTACTTTATTTACCCTTGACAAGCATATTTTTGATTCATCATTGCTTTGTGAACTATGCCAGATTTATTCAGGCACAAACTTGCGTTTAATGGATCAGTCTTGAATATTTCAGCAGTCCCTGCTGAACGCCCAGCAATAGTCCGCCACCGTGAAGTCCCAGCGACCTGATACCTGTGTTCCATGACTTTGATATCCTGGTGAAAGCGTTCCAAATTTGCTCATCACTCACGTCCCTAGGTAGTTTACGAAAACAGTTCAAGATGACTGTTCGCAAAACAATCTTAATGCTCATGTTGCAACCCAACACATGAAAACTTTCCATCAAAGATTCAATCGAGTTTTTGCAGTCCTCCCCACTTGCTCAAGAAAGTTCTCACAATGAAGAAAACGAATGCTTCCCATGTATTTCTCAACATCGAAGTCATGGATTGAGTGAAGGCTTGTCTTTAATCAGCGTCCAATTTGAGGCCGCCTGGAAAAGTACCATTGTTTTTCTAGCGTTAAACCAGGAACACTCTGCTACCAGATACTTTTTAAACAGTCAATGCCAGTATCGAGCGCCTGACAAATTGCCTCATATGCCCGGCTTTACGTAGCGGCAACACTTTTCGTTCCACTAGCTTTGGTAATGAGTTTTTCCCAATTGATTGAGGCTTTCTCAATCAGTCATTCCTTCTGAATCAGTGCTCATTTTATTTCATGTCTGAGAGGATAAAGCAAGCAAATTTTGTATACCTACCTTGCTGTCCTGAAATAAAATTTGACTCATTTTAGATCAACACAGATGATCCATCGGTGTTCTTCATATTTATAGCTCCAAAACCGTTTTGATGTGTTCATAGTTTTCAGGCAAGTAATTGAGGTCCTACAAAATAAAGCCAAAGATGCGTTTATGAAGAAACATACCTAGACTCACTAGATTATCTATAAAGAGGTGCCACTCTTCTAGATCAGCAACCTGGAGCTCCCATCGCGTAAGGACTAATCCAGAAGAAAATAATTGTTTTAATGAAATAAAAATAATAATGTGCACAGCCAATGCACACACAAATCTATATTTGATGGCATTGATGTAATTAAGAATTAGACGCATGAATAAACCATTATGCCAATACCTTTGCTATTTTCAGAATCTGTGACCTGATATGTAAACTGGCTGCAGCATCAAAATCCAGACCTGATCTGCACAAACGAATGGAGGGTGTATAGTAGACCCCAGGCCCCAATGTGGGTCAGTGATCTATGCTCGGGTGGGCTAATACACATAAAAAAAAAAACCTAACCATTCTGAAAACCGAAAAATTCCGAAAACCGAAATGCCTCTGGTCCCAAGGATTTCGGATAAAGGATTGTCAACCTGTATAAACTGTTGTCGAGACTGATTAAGGACACGAACTGGTGGTGAATGTTAAGTATACTGAGCCAAGGTCCTAGTTTAATGATCATGAACTGTTGTAGTCGAAAGAGAGAGAGAGAAACAGGAATAAGAGTATTATATCATGTCCTCTTATTTCTTTGACATTTATTAATTTTGTTTTTGCTTTTACGTTTATTTTCCACTTTAAGTTATCCGCCCATCATCAGGTTCTTTCATCAATCCACATTCTTCCTTTATCCTTCTACATCAACTCCACATTATTCCAACGTAATCTGTTTTTTTTACTAATTTTCCATTTTGACAAAAAATATCCTCACATAATGGTAAAAGTTATCTTCAGTTCACGAATGCTGATTGTATGATATATATGGACACAAAGTAGTACCTTCAGCTGTATATTATTATATTACTCTTATTAATTATGTATAGTAATGTATTACAGAACATGTATTAATTCTATGTAATATTCCATTTATTGTGCACCATATTATGTATATAAATTATCACATATATACTTTATGTATTCAGCTTGTGAATGCTGGCATCTGTATAGGCCAGCGCGTAGTAATACATAGATAGATGTAGAGGTAGTTAAGACTGAGTCCTGGTGGCGTGCCCACAGGCTTTCGCGTCCTACTGTATTATCTCCCGTACGAGAATAGAACCTACTTTTAAAGACAACAAGTGTTTGTATATACCCTCAGTAGTATAGAACATTCTTTGGGTATCTGGCAATACGCTAGATGGCGCAGTGATTATTTCTCAGTGAGATTCAGCGGACCAAGCCTTCCCCGGACTCTGTTTATGGCGTCTCTTCCACTTCAGCCGACAGCAAGACTACTACAAGCCTCTAGACTTAGTGTTGTGAAGTGCTATGCTGTGTACAGTGCTGTGCTGTGAAGTGAAGTGTTTTGTGAAGTGCTGTGCTGTGTATTTTAATCATAATTGTCTGTGCAAGTTGCGGTCAGCTGACTAAGGGAGCGACCCGACAGTACGTGCTCTCCCATCTATGGTCTGAGGGTGACTGAGGAGCTATGCGACGCTGGCCACTCGCTCCTACGTCTGGCAGCGCGCCAAGTCTCTCCCCTCCCGCCAGACACACACACACACACACACGCATTCACCTTATATTTCTTGTGACTTACTGTAAACTTCTGTAATTCTGTGCATAGATTACGAGGGGCTGACCCGATCTTTTGCACAGATAGAGTACAGAAGCAGTCGGCATATCTCACAGGGATCATAACGATACCCTGGACGATGGGGCTACAAGTTTTAGTGTGGGAGATCTCTCCCCACCCACCCACACTCCCCACAGTGACAATGCCCAATCACCCACAGAATCTCCTCCCTCGTCGCGAGCCAGCTCTCCTGCGATGCATGCGTCCACAGATCTCCTTCAACTGATAAAGTGGATGGAAACTTCTCGACGCCGGGACGATATTGCAAGGAGAGAAGAGGAAGAAATTAGGTACAAAGAGTCTGAAAGACGACGCCACAAAGAGGAACAAACACGCAGAGAACTCGAAGACATACGTAGGCGTGAGGATGACCTTAGAAGACAGGAGGATCAAGCCAGATTTGAAGCTTTGATTTCTCTGTTAGCCTCCCCACAACGTTCTACCGTACAAGATTCGTCTGCTACAACTGATGTTGATGCGACTAGAGGTACTGGTACCTCATTTTCCAGAGTCGGAACAACACCTCAAAAGGCTGCTGTACAGACGCCTCCCTCTCTGATGTCTGACGCTTCTTATCAGATGTTTCGGGAATGGCGTCGACGTTGGCAAGACTACGCAACAATGGTTGACTTGTCCAGTTTATCACAGCCGAAACAAATGATCCAGCTTCGTATGTGCTTGTCCTTAGAGACACAACGTACTCTCGAGCACACACTTCAAGTGCCTCCTACGACAACTCTGACGGTAGAGGCCGTGCTCGACAAGTTGCAGGAACACGTCAAGGGACAGCGCAACGAAGCACTCAGGAGAAGACAACTCCTCCAATGTAAACAGCTTGATGGAGAATCTTTTGACGCGTTTTTTGTAAGGCTCAAAAGGTGTTCAGAGGAAGTTGATGTTTGTCCCGGACATTCTCAAGTCTGTGAAGAAACACAACTTAAGACAATTATCTTAACGGGTGTCCGAGATGAAGAGCTAGTTCAGCGTCTCATTTCCCTCGACCCCACTTCCTCCCTTCAAGATGTTGTTACGAAATGTCGAGCGTACGAGGCCGCCAGGTGTGCGACTTCAGCTTTACGCTCACAGCCTGACCAGGTGAGGGCAGTGTCTTCCTACAGAAAGGGTAAGAAGCAGCAAGGTAACCCCACCCCTCACCCTCCAGCTACACCTTCAGCAGCAGCTTTGTGTAACAGCTGTGCGAGACAGCATAATGCCTCCCAGTGCCCAGCTGCTAAAAGCGTGTGCAGAAGTTGCGACCGCCAGGGTCACTGGGCTTACACCGTCAAGTGCCCTGCTAGCAAAGTTCGGTGTAGACTTTGTGGTCGTGTGGGCCATTATGACAAATGTTGTCGTAAGAAGACACATAAAGGACACCACCTAGGATCCAAGAAGTCATCCTCAGGTAGTGCTGGCGCGCCCCCTCCTTCTGGCAAGCATCAAGACGCTGTGTCCAGTCGTTCCTGCCGTCGTGTACGTAGTTCCACAGACACGACACCCCAGCACATCAATGTTGTCATTTCTTACGGTAACTCGTCATCCAGTCTTCAGATGTTACCTGACACCGGTGCTGACGTCTCAGTAATTGATCCACAACATTTAGCAAGTTTGGGAATACCCAGGAGCAACCTACAGCCCCCTCCTCAGACAACGAAACTGACAGCTGATGGTTCCAAGATGGCTCCAGCGTTGGGATCTTTCTGGGCTACCCTTACCTTTGGTAAGCAGTCTTGCTCCGCCCGGATTGATGTTCATAATGGTATCCCGACTCCGCTTTTATCATATGGCCATTGTCAAGAATTGGCCATTATTTCCAAGGAATTCCCTAAACCTATCTTAAAGGTCACCCATGTCAACAGGTTGAAGGAATTCCCTATCTCTACTAACACGTCCCCTTCTGACGCAAGAGCTTACCTTCTCAAGGAGTTTGCTGACGTGTTGGTTAATAAGAAATCTTTAGGATCCACACCACTCAAGCCGATGGTGGGTCCACCTATGAAGATTCATCTTAAGGATGGTGCTACACCTTTTGCCATCCACACCCCTCGTTTGATTCCTCACGCCTACAAGGAGCTAGTTAGACAAGAGCTTGACTCCATGGTTGCTCAGGGAATCATCAAACCGGCCGGAGACGAACCTTCACCTGGGTGCCACCCTCTCGTCCCCGTCGCCAAACCTCGTGGTGGAGTACGGATCACCACCGATCTGTCAAAACTTAACCAGCAAGTTTCCCGTCCAGCCCACCCTTCACCCACACCCTTCGCAGCTGTTCGAAGTGTGGACCCGAAGGCGAAGTTTTTTACAACTATGGACGCCTTATGTGGTTATTGGCAGATCGAGTTGGCCGAAGAAGACCAACACTTGACTACATTTATCACACCATTTGGAAGATACCAGTATTGCAGAGGCCCCATGGGATTTGCCGCTACGGGCGATGCATTCTGTCAACGTGGTGACGCGGCCCTTCAAGGAGTCACGAATTGTGTCAAGGTGGTTGATGATATCTTACTCCACGACGAAGACTACTGTGCCCACCTCTCCCGGATATATGAAGTTCTCACAAGATGTCGAAAGTACGGGATTACCCTCAACGCTGACAAGTTTGTAGTCGCCGCTCCATCAGTGAACTTCTGTGGGTACACCCTCTCAGCATCAGGCATTGCAGCTGACCCGGAGAAAGTAAGTGGAATCAGGGATTTTCCAACCCCTGCCAACCTAACAGACCTCCGTTCTTTTTTAGGTCTGGTCAATCAGCTGGCTGAATTCACACTTGACATCTCCGCCGCAGCCCAGCCGTTACGCCCCCTGCTGAGCCCCAGGAGGACATTCCTGTGGACCCCAGATCATCAAGAGGCCTTCCAGCAAGTTAAGCAGGCCCTTGTGAGTCCACCTGTCCTCGCCTGTTACGACCCAGCCCTACCCACCGTCCTCCAGACTGACGCCTCCAGACTCTACGGCGTTGGTTACGCCCTTCTGCAGGACCATGGCGGTGGACAACTCCGCTTAATTCAGTGTGGATCCCGGTTCCTGACGGACGCTGAGACCCGATATGCCACGACTGAGCTGGAGATGTTGGCTGTTGTCTGGGCGATGGCGAAGTGCCGTTTCTACCTGATAGGACTTCAGCACTTCACCCTCTTCACGGATCATCGCCCTCTTGTACCTATTATCAATCACTACTCTTTGGATGCAGTAGAGAATCCTCGCCTTCAATGTTTGAAAGAGAAGCTCTCGCCTTATCTCTTCACGGCTGTGTGGCGTGCGGGTAAGCTGTTGTGCATCCCGGATGCCCTGTCCCGCGCCCCTGTCAGTCGCCCCACCCCAGAGGACGAGATGTTGTGTTCTACAGCTGCTGCATCCCTCAAGTCAGTGGTTTCATTGAAGGCCGTCTTCACATCAGAAGAGTCTACAGCACCGGATGCAGACAAGACCCTTGAAGATCTCCGCACCGCAGCCCGGGCCGACCCTTCCTACATCCGGCTCGTCGACTGTGTGTCTCAGGGATTTCCATCTAACCGATACGACCTTCATGAATCGCTACTCCCGTACTGGAAAATACGCGAGGACCTCTATTGTGATGGAGACCTCGTCTTGTATGGTCCACGAGTAGTTATTCCTGCTGCCCTACGCCGCCGTACCTTGGCCCGCCTTCACGACAGCCATCGAGGAGTGGAGGCCACCAAGCGACGGGCGAAGCAGACTGTATTTTGGCCCGGAATCAACGCGGACATTGCAAGTACTGTCCGTGCCTGTGAACCGTGCCAGATTCTGCAACCTAGCCAGCAACAGGAACCTTTAATGTGCGACGATAACCCTTCAAGACCCTTCGAGTCTGTATCGGCCGATTTCTTTGCAGTTGCAGGGAAGTCCTTCCTCGTCATTGCCGACCGACTGTCTGGATGGCCTGTTGTCGTCCCCTGTGGTAGTGATACAACGGCTACTGCTACCATCCGGAGCTTCAGGCATTACTTCAGAGAAGTTGGTGTTCCCCTCCGCCTCAGGACTGATGGAGGACCCCAGTTCACCAGCCACGAGTTCCGGGACTTCATGGACCGTTGGGGAGTCCGTCATGTCGTGACCTCGCCCCACTACCCCCAGGCGAATGGACACGCTGAAGCCGCAGTCAAGACTGTGAAACACCTGATCCTTAAGGTGTCACCCTCAGGAAATATCGACTGCGAGGACTTCGATCGAGGTTTGTTGGAGTTACGCAACACCCCGAACTTCACCGGACGCTCCCCAGCCCAGGTTCTATACGGACATCATCTCAGGTCTTGTGTTCCTGCCCACCCGAAGTCTTTTTCTCAAGAGTGGCAGGCCAAGACTGAAGAATGTGACCGCCGTGCAGCAGAACGAGCCGCAGATGTCGCTGCTCGGTACGACTGTCATGCCCGCCCCCTTCCCAGGTTGAGTATCGGCCAGCAGATCAGGATTCAAGATCCGGTATCTCACCGCTGGGACAAGGTTGGGGTTGTCATGGGTATTGGCCGGTCCAGGGACTACCAAGTGCGTCTTCCTAGTGGTAGAGTATGGTGGAGGAACCGTCGTTTCCTCCGACCTGTGGAGCTGCCTAGTGTTGACCCCTCCCCAGTTGAGTCCCCTAATGTTGATGTCTCTAAAGTAAATCCATCCCCACCTTGTGTTTCTGCCCCAGTACTCCGCAGGTCCGAGCGACTCAGAAACAAATGGTCCGCTCAAGATGAAACTATGAGCGTATAGGGGGGAGGGAGGTGTATGATATATATGGACACAAAGTAGTACCTTCAGCTGTATATTGTTATATTACTATTATTAATTATGTATAGTAAAGTATTACAGAACATGTATTAATTCTATGTAATATTCTATTTATTGTGCACCATATTATGTATATAAATTATCACATTTATACTTTATGTATTCAGCTTGTGAATGCTGGCATCTGTATAGGCCAGCGCGTAGTAATACATAGATAGAAGTAGTTAAGACTGAGTCCTGGTGGTGTGCCCACAGGCTTCCTGTGTCCTCTGTAATATTATCTCCCGTACGAGAATAGAACCTACTTTTAAAGACAACAAGTGTTTGTATATACCCTCAGTAATATAGAACATTCTTTGGGTATCTGGCAATACGCTAGATTGATATAAAAATGTAATAGAAAATTAGTTGCTTTTATTTTTTTACGTAACTGTAATTTTACCTCCTATAAATTTGTGAAGATGAACAACAGACATAGTGAGCTGTCTCTAACTGCTCCACGTAATGTACAATCCCCTTCACTAGTGCATTGACAGGGGCTCTTCATATAACCATTCCACTGTAAGGGCGGAAACGATCTTCCTGCTGGTTACCGCTGCTAACTCCCTCGTTTGCTGGTGCGGACGACACTTGGAGCGGTAGGACAGAGGTGAGAACGGCAGCGTCTATCTGGGTCACAGGCAGATTCACCCCAGCCGCCATACAGTCACTATCTAGCTACCCCGCTGTTCGTCAAATTCTGGCTGTGATCTCATCATAGGTCCTGGACTCATGGGCTGTGTTCCCAGACCTTCACCTATCGACTGTCAATTCTCTGGTCATCTACCACTACCGCATACCACGACCATCAGTTCATCTCATTCCGTCTGTGCCCGGGTGTTCTCCTGCCATTTCAAGACGTCGCTCGAGTGTGGCGTTGAATGGATGCTTCCCTACCCGGAGTGTGGATCACAGTGTTCCAGAACCTTCCCCCAGGGCCACTGCCGTAGGAAATATCTGTTCATTGTTTGATTCTATCAGTTGTTGACTCCCATTAATTGTTTGATTCTATTAATTGCTGACTCCCATTAATTGTTTGCTCCGTTTTATTGTTTGCTTCCATTAATTGTTTGACTCCATTAACTGTTGACTTGACTTAATTGTTTGACTCCCGTAATTGTTATTTGATGTTTGTTGAGTGGTGTCAGAGTTTTGTGTTATATTTTTATAGTAAAGAGATGTCAATCTCAAACGGTTGTTTGTTATTCCTCAGAAAACCGTGGTCCTTGACTTTCCTTTATTAAGATCCTGATTAGTCTGGTAAGGGATTTCTAGCCCCAAAGTCAGGCCTTTACATCCACAAATCACTATCTTTGAGACTTTTGTTTTAATATTGCCTTAAATTTATTCCATAGTGTGTTTACCATTGCGAGTTACCTTCTGTTCAATGTAAACAAACACAGTGCTGCCACACTGCAAAAAACCTGATGAGCCCCTGTAAATGCACTAGTGGAGGGGACTATACATAATAAGACTAGGAACCCCTGTTAGTTATATTATCCTGGTGACCTGAGACGGTGGGTGGGTGCTACAGATAACACGTCGTGCTATTGGCTGCTAAATGAACGCTTTAAACTTTGTGAGATGATCGTTTATGTCATCAAAAGTTTACAAGTTGTTTATTATAATCATTAACGTGTGGGTAAGTATAACAGGAATCTTTCACGCCGAGTTATGACTAGAGTTACGGCCCAGGTGTGTCATTTGCCACTAAAGTTACGGTCCAGGTGTGTCATTTACCACTAAAGTTACAGCCCAGGTGTGTCATTTACCACTAAAGTTACGGTCCAGGTGTGTCATTTACCACTAAAGTTAAGGTCCAGGTGTGTCATTTCCCACTAAAGTTACGGTCCAGGTGTGTCATTTCCCACTAAAGTTACGGTCCAGGTGTGTCATTTACCACTAAAGTTACGGTCCAGGTGTGTCATTTCCCACTAAAGTTACGGTCCAGGTGTGTCATTTCCCACTTAAGTTACGGTCCAGGTGTGTCATTCCCCACACATAATCCAGTTAGTATATCTGTGACTCTACGGTTTTAATGTTCCTTTAGCTCAAAATCCCATAAAGTTACCAGGTGAGTTGCGACACTATGCAGGTGAGCGATGTGAACTTTGTGCGAGCTGTGGTGAATGACCGACCAGCTTGTGTAAACTCACGCCGAAGGGAGGGTGACCTGTTTTTATAATGGTGTGACCTTGACCTTTTAACTCTGAAATTAAAGCAGTTCCAGAGGCTATAAACAGTGAATGAATGTGAGTTATTCCATCCTGTACATCACTCCATTTTCTACTTGAGCTAAGTTTAAACACACACACACACACACACATTGTGATATGGTTATAGGCGACACTCGATATCAGCAGCGTGACCATAAAAAAATATTTGTTGCCTCTGATCGTTATTAAAGACACAAATTACAGTCCATCCATCCAGTGTGACACACTAATGGTCGGGGAAGTCCAGTAATGTGGGAGAGTGTGGTGATTCTCCCCACCTGTTGGCTGTAACAACCATCTTATTACCTTTACACGATAATGGTCACCATAAGAATAAATAGCAACACACAGTACATGTTACAGTACAACAGACGCCGTCTACTGCCACTCTCTTTCTGGTGGCAGTGAGGAGGAAAACAGAGACATACAGTATATTTACACAAAGAGAAATAAGACAGAGGGAACAAATATGAAGAGAAATGTAGATATTAAGATGAAATAAAAAACAAAACAAAAATATAAACATAAACAGCAAATATAGCTATGAAGAAAAAAAAAGAATAAAGAAAATCCCAACACACTAACAAAAGATGGGAGAGAGAAAGAAAGTAACGAGGGATAAGCAAACAATCCGGTTTCATTAAACAAGAACAAATTTATCTTAAGAGAGACGTCCACCACTCACATACAGACCCTGGGGGGGAGGGGGGGGGTGTGAAAAGAAGGAGGGAGAGTGGGAGGGACGAGGACATGGAGAGGAGGGGTAGGAGATAGAGAGGAGGGGAAGGAGGAGATAGAGAGGAGGGGGAGGTGCTGAAATGAGCGTCCAGGCGTGAGTGTTTGTGTGTCAACAATTTCTGGCATTCCTTTTAATATTTTGGTCATCGTGCACGTCAGTCTCAATCTCAGGCTACACTCAGGGTCCTCCGTAAGAGAGCTGTTGGTGGTCCTATTTTCCCAGAAATCTTTCTTAAATGACTGAGAAGTTTAGCGAAATTTTCTCGCCTCTAATGTGTGTCTGTTTGTTTATATATATATATATATATATATATATATATATATATATATATATATATATATATATATATATATATATATATATATATATATATATATATATATATATATATATATATTGATAAAATCACACGGGAAGATGGAAACAACGGAGTACCTTAGCTTTCGTCTTTATTCAAGACATCTTCAGAGGCAACTGGACTACGATACGATACGAAGTCTTTAGTTAAGAGGTGAAAGAAGATTATTAGGAGTTGAAGGAAAAGTGGTGAAACTGAAATACAGTAGGAGTAGAAAGAATCTGGGCTCAACCAGATCGCTTCATCTTTCTTATTGGTGTTTTGTCTTTGTTCTGCTCCCTTGGGTCGTCAGACCTTTGTATTAATATTGGTTTATTTATATAATGCTGCTTATTATTATTATTTGTTATTGTTGGAGTTAGTGAGCCCGCCCAGGTCCTTGTGTAACTGGGAGGGTAGTCACATTTTTATTTTTTATTTTTTTTTGAGGTGTTAGTTAAGTGTTAGTTGTGTTAGTCTAAAGGTACACTGTATGGAGAGGCCTGCCAGGTTCTTAGTGGAGCTGGTTGGTCACTCTCATCTTTATTCCTCTAGTAATGTTTTATGTAGAAATGTGTATGTTGAGGCAGGAGGTGGTTCAATTACTTCTTCCTGGCTGATATAGCTGGGAGGGTAATCACATTATTATTATTAATATTATTAATATTTTTTTATTTTTTTATTTATTTTTTATTTAATTTTTTTTTGAGTTAGTGAGCCCGCCCAGGTCCTTGTGTAGCTGGGAGGGTAGTCACATTTTTATTTATTTATTTTTTTTTTTTTACTAAGATGTTAGTTCAATGTTAAATGTTAAATGTTAAATGTTAAATATTAGTTATGTTAGTCTAAAGGTACGCTGTATGGAGAGGCCTGCCAGGTTCTTGTGGAGCTGGTAGGTCACTCTCATCTTTTATTCTCTCTATTAATGTTTTATATGTATATTGGGGCAGGAGATGGTTCAATTACTTTCTTCCTGGCTGATTTAAACCAACTGTGTTCTTGGAATTCTTCGTTGTCTATATTATTTATCCAGTTTTGATATGTTTCTGTGTTAAGTTCAGTCACTTTTTTCCAAATATTTACAGCTTTGTTGTATATATCTACATTGATTGCTAAGAGGTTTGCTCTCTTGTGTAGCTGTTCATTATTGATGTGGTCTGTATATTTTATGTTATATATAAATCTGAGGGCTATATTTTGTACTGTTTGTAACCTTTTAATGCACGTTTTACTAAGGGTGTTCAATGGGATGGGTGGGTAGTCCATAATTGATTTAACAAGGGCAATATAAATCTTTCTTTTGTTATTAATGCTAAGGTCCTTAAAGCGTTTTATTTTTGATAATCTTATTCTTGCCTGTCGTTCTTTATCTTTTAAGTATGTTATATATCCTCTTTTTGTTAGTTTTAATCCAAGCATCCTACCTTCAGTGTCGTATGGGTATAGTTCCTGGTCGACTATTACTGGACTTGTTTTAATCTTGGCTATTGGTATTATTTTGAATTTGTTCTTATTTGTCCTGATTTTCCATTTTTTCTCAAAATCATTTATGTTTTTTATCGCTCTTACCGTGTAGAGTGCCATAAATTGAGTTGATTTTCCTGGGTATGATACTATTTGAGTAATATCATCAGCAAACATTACATATTCGCTAAAGGGGGTGGGTTGAGGTGTGTCTGAAGTATAAATTGTATATAGTGTTGGAGAAAGGCATCCTCCTTGAGGTACTCCACTCTCAAGATTAAACATAGTTCCTAAAAAGTTTCCAATTTGAATTTGTGCTCGCCTATCATCTAAATAGTTACACAATATTCTTAGCAAGTATTCGTTAAGTCCCAGTTTTAATATTTTATATTTCAAGCCTAAATGCCAAACTTTATCAAAAGCCTTAGAAACATCCCTTAAAATTATATTGATCTGGTTACCCTTGCTTTTTTCTATTGCAATTATTTCCGTTATTGTAGCTATTGCAGTTAGAGTATTTCTATTGGGCATAAATCCATGTTGTCTGTTGTTAGTTTTCCCATGTTGTGTTAAAAAGGCTATAAGTCTTGAATTTAATATTTTTTCCAATAGTTTCCCGGTAATTTCTAATAAAGATATTGGCCTGTAGTTTAATATTTCCTTATTGTCCTTACCCTCCTTAGGAATAAATATCATTTTAGCATATTTTAGTTTATCTGGAAAGTATCCAGTTATTAAGCATGCGTTATAAATGTTTAATAGTGTATTTAAAATGTTTTCAGGTAGATTCATGATCATATTTCGCGTAATACCTGTGAGCCCAGGGGCTTTTTCCTTAAATTTCCTCAGACAGTGCATCATTTCTCACATGGTTATTATTTGATTATTAGGTAATAAGTTATAGTCTATATATTGCCTTGGGGTGATTCTATGTATTTGTCTTCCCATTTCTTCTTCTATCCTTTCTTCGTGTTCACTATCAAAATCTTCATTTTCCTCATCTGATATTTTAAAAACTTTTACCCATTCCTTTTTGAATGCTGACTCTTGTTCATTTTCCTCTTGTTCATTTTCCTCGTGCAATTTTGTTCCATTTTGGTCTTTAATGTATGGTGTTTTTTACTGGACTACATGGACAGAGAGAGGCTTAAATATACAGGGTGACCTTAAAAACATGAGGTCAGGTCGTAATGATGTCATCCACTAATCCCCACACCAACACACACGTAGAGGAGCTTAAGAGAAGGGGGGTGACGTGACTAGTCAGGTCAGGTCAAAAATAAGGGACCCACAAAATAACTATCATACATCTAGATGTATGATAGTTATATATATATATATATATATATATATATATATATATATATATATATATATATATATATATATATATATATATATATATATATATATATGCAAATAAATCACTGTAGGTGCGTGATTATAAGAAGGAAACAAAAGTGAAAGGTTGTAATTACATCTTCAGGGTGAGTACAGACTAGTCTGTACCAACCCTGAAGATGTGAATACACGAAAGCGCTTGGGAACTTGTGTTTTCTTCTTTCCTTGTGGTTATATATATATATATATATATATATATATATATATATATATATATATATATATATATATATATATATATATATATTTCATAAATCCACAATGAAAACGTGGATAAGATAAATCTTGATAAATCACACGAAAATGGAACAACGGAGTACCTTTCGTCTTTATTCAACATCTTCAGAGGCAACTAGATTACATGGACAGAGAGAGGCTTAAATATACAGGGTGACCTAAAACATGAGGTCAGGTCATAATGATGACATCCACTAATCCCCACACCAACACAACCGTAGAGGAGCTTAAGAGAAGGGTGGTGACGTGACTAGACAGGTCAGGTCAGAAAAGGACCCACAAAATAACTGTCATACATCAAGATCAAAGCAGTTTTAACCTTGGGCCACTGACAAATAAATTTATGTAACATATTATCAGTTTTGAACTGACCATCAAGGTTTATTGATTTTACTAATCAAACTAGCTTCAACCAGAAGTCTTTCTGTGACACAAGATGATTTGAATACTTCAAGCTTTTTCCCAAGCAATGGGGTGATTATTATTCCTAACATGAACGAACAAGGCACTGCTTTCAGATGCAGTTCTGATATTATACTTATGTTGTTTGATTCTGAGCTGCAGTGTTTTTCCTGTCTGACCTACAATTACATTACATTGGCTACATGGAATACAATAAACACTTCCATTTACATTCAAACTTGGCTATTCCTTATTAACATATTGGTAATGGTTGAGTCATACTTGAAAACAACATTAATATTTAGAAGCTTGAGGACCGAACTAAAGGACAAATTCACGATAGGGCAGAGTCAAAATATTCTTAAGTGTAGGAACTTGTCTGGTTACAGAGGAATGAAAGGATTTTTAGCCCTTTAAAGCAACGATCAACAAACACAGAAGGGTACCCAAGTTTCTGTGCAATAGAACGAATGTGTTTAAATTATCGTCAAATTCAGAGTCACAAATACGCAGACATCGTAGGAACATAGCAGAAAAACTGACATTTTGAGACTCAAGTGATTCGATAAAAGTGAATGAAACTGTCTACCTGTGTGGGCTTTCTATATACCTTAAATTTATAGTTTTGGCCATTTCTCATGATAAGCATATCAAGAAATGGAAGGATTCACTATTTTCTTCAATTTGAATGTGATAATTAGGACAATATTATTGCTTGTCTAAAATTCCAAAGGGTCACTGTTTTAGGCCAAAGACAAAGAACATCATCTACATATCTATACCAAGGAGAATACTTTCCTGAAATTGATAGAGTTATGCGTAACTGACAATGTGTTTAGTGCAAATGGGAAGTTCTACAAGCAAGTATTTGGCATGAGCATGGGTAATTGTCTTTCTGCTCCTCTAGCCTGTATTTATATGGAGTTCTTTGAGTCTAGATTACTCCCCAATGTAGTGGACTGTATTCCTCCTTGGTATAGATATGTAGATGATGTTCTTTGTCTTTGGCCTAAAAACAGTGACCCTTTGGAATTTTTAGACAAGCTTAATAATATTGTCCCTAGTATCACATTCAAAATTGAAAGAGAAATAAGTGAATCCCTTCCATTTCTTGATATGCTTATCATGAGAAATGGCCAAAACTATAAATTTAAGGTATATAGAAAGCCCACACAGGTAGACAGTTTCATTCACTTTTTATCCAATCACCTTGAGTCTACCAAAATGTCAGTTTTTTCTGCTATGTTCCTAAGATGTCTGCGTATTTGTGACTCTGAATTTATTGACGACGAATTTAAACACATTCGTTCTATTGCACAGAAACTTGGGTACCCTTCTGTGTTTGTTGATCGTTGCTTTAAAAGGGCTAAAAATCCTTTCATTCCTCTGTAACCAGACAAGTTCCTACACTTAAGAATATTTTGACTCTGCCCTATCGTGATGAATTTGTCCCTTTAGTTCGGTCCCTCAAGCTTCTAAATATTAATGTTGTTTTCAAGTATGACTCAACCATTACCAATATGTTAATAAGGAATAGCCCAAGTTTGAATGTAAATGGAAGTGTTTATTGTATTCCATGTAGCCAATGTAATTGTAATTATGTAGGTCAGACAGGAAAAACACTGCAGCTCAGAATCAAACAACATAAGTATAATATCAGAACTGCATCTGAAAGCAGTGCCTTGTTCGTTCATGTTAGGAATAATAATCACCCCATTGCTTGGGAAAAAAGCTTAGAAGTATTCAAATCATCTTGTGTCACAGAAAGACTTCTGGTTGAAGCTAGTTTGATTAAGGAATTAAAATCAATAAACCTTAGTGATGGTCAGTTCAAAACTGATAATATGTTACATAAATTTATTTGTCAGTGGCCCAAGGTTAAAACTGCTTTGAAAACCTTTGATCTTGATGTATGACAGTTATTTTGTGGGTCCCTTTTTTCTGACCTGACCTGTCTAGTCACGTCACCACCCTTCTCTTAAGCTCCTCTACGGTTGTGTTGGTGTGGGGATTAGTGGATGTCATCATTATGACCTGACCTCATGTTTTTAGGTCACCCTGTATATTTAAGCCTCTCTCTGTCCATGTAATCTAGTTGCCTCTGAAGATGTCTTGAATAAAGACGAAAGCTAAGGTACTCCGTTGTTTCCATTTTCCCGTGTGATTTTATCAAGATATATATATATATATATATATATGTCCTCAGTTGCCTCCTGAAGATGTCCTGAATAAAGACGAAAGCTGTTGTCCCTGAGTCACAGGCACGTGTTGGAGCGAGTCGGAGCAATGCTGCAATATATATATATATATATATATATATATAACTATAAATATATATATATATATATATATATATATATATAATTATATATATATATAACTATATATATATATATATATATATATATATATATATATATATATATATATATATATCATTAGTGAGAAAGTTTGGGGCTAGTACCAGGTTTCCAAACTTCTTCCGCTTATTATCAAAACATACGATAAATACCCACTTCCTACCAAACCTTTAAGTTATATTTCATCGCTAGGTTTGTACCGTCATTTAGGCGCAGACAACACGCGATGACCTGGCAGCTCTGGATTAGTCGCCCAGTGAGCACGCGCAAGTGCAGTGTAAACTTTCACGCCGACTAGCTGCTTATGTTTTTTCTGCTTCCAGCCTCAATATCTCTGTAATGGGAAGTGGTAAAGAGCTGGGAAGACACACTGTTGTTATTATAACCTCATAGCGAGGGCTATATGTAAAAGATATAGCCACCGTGGTGGGGAATAGGAGTGCAGTGTCTAAAAGCGGGATCAAGAAACTTAGAGACTCCATGGAGGTGAGGGGATATTCTACCCCCAAGCCTCGCTCTGGTAGCTGAAGGAAAATACAAAATCGTATCAAGGTTATAGAAGAGGCAGTTGATAAAACCAACACCACAGCTCGAAAACTGAAGAAAATAACCCTGCACTGCTCCAGGACGAGCTTGATCATTTACTCAAAGATTTACACATCGCAGTTGTTGTGCTAAAGTTCTTCCCAAGTGCAAAATGGAGGGGATCGCATTGCTTAGCAAGAAACAGGGTGATTGGACCCAGAAGACTGGGAATAAATCTTGTGGAGTGATGAGTCAACGCTTAGGTGTCGCCTGGGCTGCAGGTCCAAGCGCACAGGCGCCCCAAAGATCGGACCCAAATGACCCTCAGCATAGCTACAAGTTAAAGCATGCTCCAAGCAGGGTGGGGATGCTTTGTATTTGGTGGAGCGAAATTAGTATTTTTTGAAAAATGAGTGTAACCAGCACAGTTATTTCTGAGTTATTGTGTGATAACCTGCCCGAAAGCTTTGAAAAGGTAACGCCACAAGCTTGCAAGATGAGCTCCTGGCTCACACAGCTCGATCTATTATCCAGTGGTTAGAGGATCAGGTGTAGATTACTTCAAAAGTGGCTCAGAATTCACCAGACCTAACCTAGGAGATATAACGGTGGCATATCACAAAAAGAGCTTCAGATCGGACGTCACAGTAGCGGTTAAAATAGAACAGGATATTTACAATATCATTCCCCAACACATAGAAAAACTGGCAAGATGCACCCACAACGTTTGGAGAAGGTCACTGCTTAGAGGAAAATTCTGCTTGGCAATAAGGTACAAATATGAGCTCCTTTAAATGTTCATATTAAATGTCATAATTGTTTAAGATTGTCTTGTATGCCCAACTTCTCGGGCTTAACATTGTATATATATATATATATAACTATATATATATATATTTAGTTATATATAACTATATATATATATATATATATATATATATATATATATATATATATATATATATATACATTCAGCGAGCTAGGGCGGTCTTGCCTGGCGGCACTTTGGGGCGGTACTTTGGGTCTGCTTCATCACCCATATTCTGCAGCTACAGGAGAGATTTTAATCCATCCTTGTATTTATGTGTTAATCCTTTCATTGCTTTTGTTGCAACTGTTTAGACAGAAGTAATCTAAAAATTTAATTCTGGAGATGGATTCAACATATGGTGGAAACTGAATCTCGAATGTCCGAGCACGAATCCAGTGCAGCTCACGTTCGAATTTCACACAATGGAAGGAGTTGAAATTAGGATTGCCCGTATAACAATTGATAAAAAAGAACAAGAAGTTGTTGAAAGCCATGAAAAAGTGGAAGGAAATCCTTTCAAGATTGCTTTGATATTATTAGATTCCTAGCTAAACACAGAATTTGGCTTGACGAGGCTACCGAGAAGGAATGAATTATGAGAGAAACGAGACTGAAGCAACGGAAAATAGAGGAAATTTTATATATTAGTTGATTTGTTGGCGAAATATGATCCAGTGCTACGTGAATTAATCTAAGAATCCAGCTAAAACATGTTTGCTACTTCCTATCTGCTGTCTCCCTACTATTCAGAACGAGTTTATAGAAATTGGGAGAAAACGTTAGGCTAAAGTCATCAAGAAAGTAAAAGAAGTAAAGCACTTTTCCATGATATTCTTGGACAGTTAATTCTGATATTTCATACAAGGATCAACGAGCCAAGTTTTACGCTATGTTATGATCGATGGAGATAAAGTGAAGGTTGTGGAATCATTTGTCGATTTATATATATATATATATATATATATATATATATATATATATATATATATATATATATATATATATATATATATATATATATATATATATATATATATATATATATATATATATATATATATATATATATATATATATATATATATAATATATCAAAAATTATGCATTGCTGAGGAAATACTATTTAAGAAAAAATGTTTTCCTATGCATATTACTTTTGGAATAGCGTTTTTTTATATTATTCAATGCCGTAATAATAAATAATGTACGTAATACATTTTGAATTTTTTTTTGTAAATTCACAAAAGCATTCTTTTACTACACAGAGCTTTTTTCTTAATGTGTTATTTGTCAAAAGTGTAGAATTTGTGATTTGTGATATTTAGCTTCATCACTTTTATCTAAAGTTCTCGTCATTTTTTTCATTTTTTTTATCTTTTAATCTTAAACATGCAGTGTGAATTTATTTCTCGAAAAATTAATGTTTTATACTTCTATCACTCTGTCCCCAGATGAAGTGAGCTATAGAAAGTGGTGCTGCGTATAGAAAAAAGAGAAAGGCAAGAGAGGAAGTATTAAACAAGAATAAAGGGGCACTCTTAAAATACATCAGTCGTATAGAAACCAAATCATTATCAAATTCAAGGGATTCAAGTTCAACTTCAAGCGATTCGTCAACTTCAACTCCTTCAAGTGATGAAGAACCAAAAAGAAGAAACAAATGTTTGGTGAAGGATCACGAGATGCTGAATTGCCATACGACATTGAATTGAGGAGAGAAATGTTTTCTTCGCTGGACAGAGTGATCCAAGAAATAACTTTGAGATTTCAACAGCTTCATGAACTTGCTGAGAAATATGCCTTCCTTACCCCATTGAATCTTTTGGATGATAAATATGAGTGTCAAATAGATCACGATCACGACGACATTGATAAAGAGGAGTTCCTCGTTGAGAGAAAAAGACTTCAGCATTTTGTTGCTGTTGCTGCTATAACTATTAAAGACAGAATACAGACGTGGAAAGAAGGCCCCCTTGAACTTTTGCAGTTTATTCAAAAGTATAACCTTGGGAACTCGGTTCCAAATATAGTAATAATGCTGAGGATTTTCCTCACAATTGCTGTTAGTGTTGCTACCTGTGAGAGGAGTTTTTCGAAACTAAAACTGATCAAGAATTACTTAAGATCTACTATGAGCACCTTGCGGTTGAGAAATCTTGCCATACTGTCTATAGAGCGACAATTGACAGATGAAATAGTTTTTGACAATGTCATTGAAGAATTTGCCAACAAAAAAACAAGAAAAGTTACTTGTAGAAAGTTGTAGTTTTCATTTCAGAAATAAAGATGGTCCTAATTTTTTACACTTTTTTACTTTTTTCCCTATCCTATATGTCGTTTTTGCTTTTTGTTTAACTGTTACTTATAAAGTTTAAGTATGTTTGGTGTGTATTTAAAGCATACTATATTTGAGTATGTGAAAGTACAGTAATATTATAATGGTACACAAACTATTTAATATATATATATATATATATATATATATATATATATATATATATATATATATATATATATATATATATATATATATATATATATATAAGAGTGAGTCACTGTGCAATATGTATTTTTGTGGGGGCACGGGGGGGGGGCAAACTCAAGGGCCGCCCCGGGCGGCACACACTCTAGCTACGCCACTGCTTGTTTCTTGATTTCCCAAAATAACTTGGCGTCATTGGCAAACATTTGTATGGAGGAGTGTACAACGTCAGGCATGTCATTCATGAAACAAACAAACAACAGCAGGCCTAATACACTGCCCTGTGGTACCTTGCTTGTGACAGGTACGGATGATGATTTCGTGCCATTAATCACCACACACTGCTTGCGGTCATGTAGAAAGTCTTCTATCCACGCTAGAACATTTCCCCGAATTCCGTACCCTTCCAGTTTGATTTTCAGCCTTTCGTGGAGTACACTGTCGAAAGCCTTGGCAAAATCTAGGTAAATATTGTCGATATTACCACCCCGTTCCAGAATATGGGTCCAAATATCCAATACCTCGAGTAATTGTGTTAAGCAGGAGCGCCCCGGCATAAAACCATGTTGGCAATCCTTTATAAAGTTGTTTCATAGTAGATGTTCCATCGCTGCATCTCTGATAATACTCTCTTTTATCCTCTTCGCCACTGATCGGTTTGTTAGCCGCTTGGGCGATCGGTCACGTCTCTAATTACTTTTCCTTTTCATTTATCTTCTTCACCAAAAGATCGGCTCGCTAGCCGCCCGGGCGATCGGTCACGTCTCTGTCATGCACTGTTGGCAAATACTGGGCATGCACCGGTCCTGAATGTACCTGAACCCGCTCCGGTGTTGGGCAAGTCTTGCCTTGAAAGAGCTCACACCCGGTGCCGTCACAACACTCTCTGTTAGAGTTGTTCCAAGAGTTTACAACCCTCTTTCCGAAAAAGTTTGCCCTCACAGTTTTCTGGACTTGCGGCTTCTTCAATCTTGAGCTGTGACCCCTCGTGGGGCGAGCGTCCGCCAACTCCAAGTAAGGACACTCAACTGAGTAGTGCCCCCTGAGATGCTTATACACCTCACTTAGGTTACCCCTTGCCCGTCTGTAGTATAAGGTAGGCAAGATCAGGCGCTCCAATCTCTCAGGGTAGCTGAGGTGCCGAAGTGCAGGCACCAGTCTGGTGGCCCTACTTTGAACATTTTCAAACAAGTGACAGTCCCTAGCAAATCTCGGGGACCAGACGGGGTGATAGTACTCCAGATGCGGAAGCACTTCACTCTTGAAGACCGTTACGAGGGACAGACCGTCTAGATATCTGAACGACCTTCTTATAAGACCCAATAATTTATTTGCCTGATTTACCTTCTCGCAATGGCCCGAGAACTTCAGCTCATTGTCAACATACACACCTAGGTCCTTTTCACATTCAGACTCAAATAGTGCAGTTTCTTCATCCCGTTGGGACATATGAAACGCCTCCTTACCGTTGGTACGTCCCAGGTGCATCCTCTTACACTTCGTGACATTGAATCTCAGCAGCCATTTCTTCGACCATTCTTGGAGCCCACAGAGGTCCTTCTGCAGCTCTTCACAGTCCGCTTGTTTCTTGATTTCCCGAAATAACTTGGCGTCATCGGCAAACATTTGTATGAAGGAGTGTAAAACGTCAGGCATGTCATTTATGAAACAAACAAACAACAGCGGGCCCAATACACTGCCCTGTGGTACCTTGCTTGTGACAGGTACGGATGATGATTTCGTGCCATTAATCACCACACACTGCTTGCGGTCATGTAGAAAGTCTTCTATCCACGCTAGAACATTTCCCCGAATTCCGTACCCTTCCAGTTTGATATTCAGCCTTTCGTGGGGTACACTGCCGAAAGCCTTGGCAAAATCTAGGTAAATATTGTCGATATTACCACCCCGTTCCAAAATATGGGTCCAAATATCCAATACTTTGAGGAATTGTGTTAAGCAGGAGCGCCCCGGCATAAAACCACGTTGGCAATCCTTTATAAGGTTGTTTCGTAGTAGATGTTCCATCGCTGCATCTCTGATAATACTCTGAAGTACTTTACATATTATGCTGGTCAGGCTCACCGGTCTATAGTTGTTCGTGGAGTGACGATCGCCCTTCTTGAAGATAGGACTCACATATGCCACTTTCCATTCACTGGGGAGTGGGACCTTTTGTTCATCCAGGCATTTACAAAACAGGATCTTGAGGGGCTCGGCAAGCTCGTTGCATAACTCTCTTAGCACTCTGGGATGCACCATGTTAGGGACGGGACTCTTATGAACCTTTAGCTTTGACAGTTTATTTTTAATACCGTCTGTCCTCAAACGCAGGAAGGTTAATCGCATCCTCTCTTGTGAACACCGATGAAAAGAAGCTGTTCAATGCCTCTTTTACTTTTATCCTTTTCACCACTGATCGGCTCGTTAGCCGCTTGGGCGATCGGTGACGTCTCTATTACGCACTGTTGGCAAGTACTGGGCATGCACCGGTTCCTGAATGTACCTGAACCCGCTCCAGTGTTGGTCAAGTCTTGTCTTGAAAGAGCTCACACTCGGTGCCGTCACAAAACTTTCTGGTAGATTGTTCCAAAGGTTCACAACTTTCACTCCGAAAAAGTTTGCCTTCACAGTTTTCTGGACTTGCGGCTTTTTCAATCTTGAGGTGTGACCCCTTGTGGGGCGAGCGTCCGCCAGCTCCAAGTAAGGACACTCGACTGAGTAGTGCCCCTTGATATGCTTATACACCTTTATTATGTCACCCCTTGCCCGTCTGTAGCATAAGCTAGGCAAGAACACTCGTCAAGAACAACCATCACATACGAGACAATGGTTACATAGTTCATCCACCATGGAGCCCTCCCCAGTCCCCAGCCACATTCAAATTTACCGACCTAGGTGATAGCAAAGCCAACTTCCAGAAGGAGGACCTCAAAAGAATAACTCTGGAAGCCGTAGCCACCGAGACACCGGCTGATGCAGCATCATACTTCACAGACGGCTCGGTGGATCCAAAACATCATACATCCGGAGCGGCCTTCTACACCCAAGGTCAGACCCTCCGATGGAGACTTTCTAATGACTGCTCCACCCTACAAACAGAGTTGGTAGCAATCTCAAAGGCCCTACAACACGCTGCAACACAACACAACAAGTCCATCATAATTCACACGGACTCGAAATCGGCCATGCAGGCGCTGCAACACAGTCAACCAAGAGACAACGTCCACATCATAACCTCGACCCTCGCACAGCTACAGGAATTCCAAAGACAAAACCGCCCAGTCGTCTCACACTGGATTCCCAGTCATGTAGGGATCGGGGGAAACGACGTGGCAGACGAAGCAGCCAAGGCAGCCACACGTTCTAGTAGCGTACACATTCAAGTTCCAGCAAGCGTGCAACAGATCAAGAATCACCTCAGAAGGACTAGCAAGCTCCACATCCAAAAGAGCTTCCTTCACGCATTCAACGCTGGTTCCCAATCAGCCAAATGGTACCTGGCGGCTACAAAAGGGGAACCACCTTTCGCGGACAAGAAAACACCAAGTCAAACCCAAGTCAGCCTTCATCGACTACGACTAGGGTACAAGTGCTCCTGGCAGATGATAGGAAATGACGTCATGGAATGCACCTACTGTCAGGAGCCAGCAGCCAACCCACTTGAACACTATCTCCTCGACTGCGAAGTCACACAAAGTCTCCGAAACAGAACTCAAAACTTCCAGGAAGCACACACAACACCAGCGGCCACTCTAACCTGAAAGGCCCAAACAAACCACATTCACCACCTTCCCCGGGTCATCACACGATACCCACCACCCATATATCTTAGAAAGTATCCTCTCCCAGGAAGTGCGGACCCCAGTTCGGGGGGCGCGCCACTCCAAAACTGACCACGTCCAAGAGTGGGGGATCGTGGTAAGCGTCCACTGATCGGGGGTCCGCTCACACTTGCAACCTGCAGTATCCTTTCATATCTGCATGTAGGATAACCTCCAATCCCAAATCCGGTCTGGCTGCTCCAGGAGCTTCAGCCGGAACCACCAAACGGGCTGCCTATAGGCAAAGGCCCGTGTTGGACTACGGTCCGACAATCTCAACAACAACAACAACAACAAGACGGGGAAGTCATTCCTCGCACAATCGCCTGCCAACCTTCGCTCTGAACGGACCTCTCCCAAGAACCCTTCACTGCCCAAGCTGACCAGCCTTTGTCTCTGATCCAGCAGCTGGAACATCACTGGTAACCGACCACCATTGGAAGCCTGTTGATTGCGACACGCTTGTTAAAGCATTAGACCACCATTCCAAGCCTGATCGCCCCTACTAGGGCACTTCGAAACCAGATATCCCCGACGATTGCTCTGGACTGCCAGAGGCAGCAGTACTCCCCACGGGTAGTGTGAGAGACCCACACTCCTGCTGGAGGGCTGCTGTCGGCTGCGGGTCCTGACGTGGTTTGGGGTCTTTCTCTCCTACTCAGCCCTTTCTCTTTTCGCTCTGGCCTGGGGACCTGCACCCTCAGAGGTGTATTCGTCCTCAGGTCCCCCCTGTAAGTTTTCACCTCCCTCCCAGGAGTTTGTGAAAAGGAAAGGGGGCCGGAGCTTGCACCACCGCCGAGCCTTCCTGGGTAACCATGATCGTGTGGGTCCACCCAGGGAGGGGGTCGCTATCCCTCATCCTCCCCTCCCTCCAATTAGGTACACTAGGTTCGCCGTACGTGGCCATGGGGAGACACTCACACACCACACATACATATGCACACACACACATACACTTACAAACGTACAAACCTCTCTGGACGGATGATAACGAGAACGACGCAGCAATGACCAGGACTACGGGTAACAGGATTCGGGTAAGCTGCCTTCGGGGAGAAGTATCAGAAAAAGAAAAGAGGAATTAGGCACAATTCTATGCGCACGCCTAGGAATTAAATTCGCCGCTCTAATAGGAGCAAAGGACTCTTTCATAGTGCTTTGCTTAGAAGAAAAGGACGTCGATCTCATGTTATCAACTGAATCGATAGACACACTAAAAAGAGATAACTTCGAAATAGCCATCCCACCACAGCTTAGAGCTAAGAACTCAATTGTTATCAAGAGATTGGATAAGACCATTACCAATAATTCACCAGTTGATATAGCATAAGAATTAAAACAGAAAAACACATGGGCAAAAGTCGAAGAGGTGGTACTGCTCCCCAGGGCTCCAACGATGATAAAAGTAAGATTCAAAGAAATCGCCATGGCTCAGAAGGCACTAGAAAACGGAATTTGCATCTCCCACTACCACCTTTCAAAAGACCAAATCGAACAAGAAAATTTCTATCCTATAACACCTTGCTGGATATGTTATCAATATAACCATGTATCAGCCAAGTGCCCTAATAAAGACAAAACGTACTGCTCGGGATGTGGAGCTGAAGGGCACACATTCAGGGAATGTAACGACAAAGAAAATCCAAAATGTCTGAACTGCAAAGGACTTCACCGAAGTTTGGCAGCAAGCTGCCCAGTAAGGAAGGTGTAAAGTCCTGGGACTTAGGGATAAAAATCCCTAACCAGACTAATCAGGATCTTAATAAAGGAAAGTCCAGGACCATGGTTTTCTGAGGAATAGCAAACAACCGTTTGAGATTGACATCTCTTTACTATAAAAAATATAACACAAAACTCTGACACCACTCAACAAACATCAAGTAACAATTACGGGAGTCAAACAATTAAGTCAAGTCAACAGTTAATGGAGTCAAACAATTAATGGAATCAAACAATCATAGAATCAAACAAAGAACAAATATTTCCTACGGCAGTGGCCCTGGGGGAAGGTTCTGGAACACGGTGAAGCACACTCTGGGTAGGGAAGCGTCCATTCAACTCCACACTCGAGCGACGTCTTGAAATGGCAGGAGAACACAGGGGCACAGACGGAATGAGATGAACTGACGGTCGTGGTATGCCATAGTGGTGGATGACCAGAGAGTTGACAGTTGAAGGTCTGGGAACACAGCCCACGAGTCCAGGACCTATGATGAGATCACAGCCAGAATTTGACGGACAGCGGGGTAGCTAGATAGTGACTGTATGGCGGCTGGGTTGTATCTGCGGTGACCCAGATAGTCGCTGCCGTTCTCACCTCTGCCCAACCGCCCCAAGTGTCGTCTGCACCAGCAAACGAGCGAGTTAGCAGAGGTAACCAGCAGGAAGATCATTTCCGCCCTTACACAGCTCCCCCAACAAAAATCTACTGTAAGGTAGATTATAACTTAAGATTAGTACACAAAGCATAATCATCTTACAACAAATGCTATACAGTGGATCTGCTCAAAAGGTCTGCCCCAAGGTTGTCTTTTCCGGCGACGTGGACCACACGAAACCTATAACCCTGCAGACTTAGAGCCCACCGTAACAATCTGTCATTTGCCCCCTTGAATGTATTTAAATACAACAAGGGTTTGTGGTCTACCTCTAGGATAAATTCTTTTCCTCTCAGGTAATAATCAAATTTCAAAACCCCAAACAAAATGGCTAGACACTCACGTTCAATGGTGGAGTACCTCGTCTCCCTGTCTAGTAACTTCCTACTGGCATAGGCCACTGGGTGAGGACATGCCTGAACATATTGGAGGAGGACGGCTCCTAGGCCATGACTGGAGGCGTCCATCCTTAGAACGAAGGTCAAGTGTTGATCAGGCAATTTGAGGATAGGCTGCGTGGATAGCGAATTCTTGAGACGATTAAATCTGGCCAGCAGGTCGTCGTTCCAGACAAAAGGCTCCCGGTGGCTTTTCCTTAGCAGGTCAGATAAGGGTCCGGTATACTCAGATGCCTGGGGAATGAAAGCTTTATATAAAGAGATCATACCGAGAAAACTACGGAGGAGTTTCTTAGTAGTAGGAGGACGCACCTCACAAAGGGTTTGTATTTTTTCAGGTTGGGGACGAAGATGCCGACCATCTAACACGAATCCAAGATAATGAATAGACTCAAATCCAAACCGGCATTTAGATGGCTTTATCGTCAAAGCATGTTCCCTTAACCTCTCCAACACAGCTTTAACGTCGCCAAGATGTTCTTGCCAATCTGAGCAATACATGAAAATGTTATCAAAATAAAAAGAAACTCTAGGCAAACCGGCAAGGACGAGGCGCATCAGCCTGATGTACGTGGCACAGGCAGTCACCAGCCCAAATGGAAGCCGGCAGAATTTCATCAATCCTCTATGAGTAGGAAGTGCAGTTAGTGGTTTTGCGCATTCATTTAAGGGTACCTGGTAGTAAGCTTTACAGAGGTCCAACTCCGAGAAGTACTTCGCCCCTGAGAACTTATGCAAGTCTTCCTCCATAGAACAGGCGGGCTCGGCATGAAAGACAGTTACCGCATTTAACGCCCTGTAGTCGATGGCCATCCTAAAAGTACCATCCTGCTTAGGCACCATAACCACCGGAGAGCAGTAAGGGGACGACGACAATTGGATGATTCCCTGCTCAAGTAGACGGTCGACCTCCTCTTCAAAATAACTCTGGAGATGAATAGGGACAGGATAAACTTTGGCCTGCACACGCTGAGTGGTTGTAAGGAGGATGTCATGGTGTACAGTGGACGCGCATCCCGGGACGTTTGAGAATACATCCTCAAAGTTAGTAATCAGGTCCTCAATGTCAGCACGTTGGTTCCTCTCCAATCCAGGTTTAAGTGCGGGCCCATCGTCAGTCGAAGGGGATTCTACTATACCATCTGGTGTTATCGGTAGCTGGCAACCGAGATCATCCGAGTCTGGTGCCGGAATTACTCCCGACTCCTCGCAGGGTAGTGCCTCGACTGACTCTAGCTTAGAATCGCTATCTAGGACATGAGCAAAGTTAAGGTGGGCCCTGCGATGATATTTCTTTAATAAATTAGCATGATATAACTTAAGCCCCTTAGGTTCGTCAATGACGTAATTTACCCTACTCCGCTTCTCTAGGACTTTGTAAGGCCTATTCCAGGAAACAAGCAACTTGCTCTTCTGATCAGGCAGGAGCACTAACACTTCATCCCCCGGAATAAATTGACGATCTTGTGATTTGACGTCGAAATAGGCCTTATATTTGGTGTTACTAATGTCAGCATTCTGCGTGGCGATCTTGGCACACTGTGAAAGTTTGTCCCGTAATTCAATGACATACTGGTAGCGAGTCCGCTCATCGTCTTCTATACTTGTGTCCTCCCACAGATCCCTTAACACCGAGAGCGGGCCTCTCACGGCTCGGCCGTATAATAATTCGAACGCCGAGAACCCGGTCCGGTCACTAGGAATTTCTCTCAGCACAAATAAAGTGGGGACAAGATACCGGTGCCACTCCCTGGGTTTGTCGGCGCACAATTTCCGCAGCGACGCTTTCAGGGGCCCATGCATTCTCTCAATTCGTCCATTACCACTAGGGTGAAAAGGGGTGGAAAATAAAGGCTTAACTCCTAGCAACTTGTGAAGCTCCGCCATACACTGAGAGGTAAACTGAGTCCCCCTATCCGACAGAATTTCCCGTGGTATGCCTACGCGAGAGAAGATCACAAGCAATGCTTCGGCCACAGAAATAGAATCAATTTCCTTCAAGGGGAAGGCTTCTGGAAACCCAGTGGCAAAATCAATTAACGTGAGTACATACCTGTGCCCCGCAGAGGAAGGGGGTGAGAGCGGTCCAACCAAATCTATGGCTACCCGAGAAAATGGTTCTGTAATGATGGGTAAGGGTTTAAGAGGAACAGGACGGACTCTACCTTTGGCGGACATACGCTGACACCGATCACAACTCCTACAAAATGCTCTAATATCCGCTCCTATTCCTGGCCAGTAAAATTGATCAGAAATCTTCATATATGTCTTTCTATGAGAGAAGTGCCCTGCTAGGGGGCTCTCGTGAGCTACAGAGAGAATGATGTTACGACAATCAGCTGGAACAACAAGGAAAAACTGACCTATTTTGGCTAGTTGCTTGGATGACACACACGATCGAAGTAACAGTATCCTAGCAACCAGCCACCAGCTGCTACCGTTCCCTAACAACGGAGTCAAAAGACCGGCGACTTCCCACGGTCTACTTCCGGCGGCTGTGTATATAAGCTCTGTCTCTCCATTGAGATTCATTCTGGCCTCTCTTCTTGAACACGCAACACCTCCTCCTCCGCCGCTGCCTGGCGGCCCTCGCTTCTCCTCCGCCTGTGTGGCGGTCCTCGCTCCCGCCGGCGAGCATGGCGACCCACCAGCTGTCCTTCTCTGAGCGTCCTCACCAACCAGCTCTCTTATTCTGCTCTCGGTTCCTGAACACGCAACACCTCCTCCAAGCAAGCTCTTCGCTGTCCAGCTCTCATTCAACCAGGAGTCCAGCAACAGGCAACATCTTCTCTAACGAAGCTCCTGCACATCTACCTCCTTCAACACGCTACTCACCGAACGTGTCTACTGAGCAGCTCCTCACCACACGGCATCTCCAGCACCAGACTGTCTACCATATAACTTATATTATATAAGAAAACCACCACCTTAGAGTTTCCATCCATCCTGAGTGCTAGACAACATAATATCACGAAATCTTACAGTGTCAAAAGCATTTGATAAAGTCTGGCATGAAGGATAGAAGTTGAAAATAATCAAATTGGACATGCCTACCAATATCACAACACTACTATGCAATTTCTTAGACAACAGAAAGGCCAAATTAATCATCGACAACCATCTAGGACAAACTTTCAACCTTCATAGTGGAATTCCCCAAGGCAGTAATATATCGCCGACATTATACACTGTATACACAGCAGACATGCCGCAACCACGGCAATCAGAATATATTGCATACGCAGATGATGTCACACAGATAGTCAGGTACCCAGGAAAATCCAAACAAATGATGGCCATCAGAACAAGCAGAGAAATAGAGATGATAAAAAACTATGAACGAAAATGGAAGATAAAAACCAATGTCCAAAAACTCAAAATAATTCACATCGCAAAATCAAACCCTACCCTATTATTGTCAACAACCAACAAATACCATATGCTGCTAACGGAAAAATATTAGGACTCAAGATAACCAGAAACGGAATAATCCCCCACAACAATGAAAGAATAGTAATTGTAAAATCACAACTTACAAAGCTCAGAAGATTCCGCCAATTAAACACCAACATGCAATTGCACCTATACAAAGCACTGATCAGACCACACTTAGAATACCCTCCGATACCTCTGAACACAATCGCAAGAACAAACCAACTTAAATTTCAAGCAGTGCAAAATATAGCCCTCAGAAGAGCGGCAAAACACCAACCACCATACACACAAACAGCACAAGACATACACACAGAACACGGCATAGACCCACTCAACACCAGAATACACACCCAAGCAAATGCAATATGGGAAAAAATCCAGCAAGAACAGGATCCCATACTAAACCAACTAATTGAGGAAAACAACAACACATCGCACAGATGGTGGCCTAGAAGCAGGAAAAATGATAACGAAGAACCAGAGCCTCTATATACACAATAAAAAAAGAACCAGAGCCTCTATTTGCACAATAAAAAAAAAAAAAAAAAGATGGGAACAACTCTCCAGTCACACAAGGACCTGGAGGGACCCCACAAACAAACAAATACCTACAACGTTCACAAATACCCACAATAAAAAAACTAGAAACGAAAAAGATGGGGATCATCCCTCTAGTACCACAAGGACCTGGAGGGACCCCCCCCTATCATAATATGCCCCAAGGAAACATCAAATACAAAAACTTAGCTTTGCTTGGCTGAGACCGGCCTTCCCTAACCGCATGAGTCCTCTAATGCAGCACTGTTGACGGAAGACAATAAACCCCGTCTCTGCAAGGTGGATAGCCCACCTGCTGTTAACCTCCTCCTCTATTTCCCACTTCTGAACTTTACCTTGTACTGTACCCTTCTTGCACCCTCAGAGCTAATGTTCTCTTCTCTCTGTATCACCGACCCGACCGGGAAGTCATTCGACACACGAATGGCCGAGAGATTAGGTTTCGCCAGCCAGCCTTCGCCGTGAACGGACCTCTCTTCAGACCCCTCACCACCAAAGCAGCCAGCCTTCTTTCTATTGTTGACGACCGGACCACAACTTGACCTCTTTGTCTACCACTGGATTTTCCAGAAACCCTGTTTGGGGCAACGCCCCTTGTGGGCCTCCACCTTTCGAAAACGACCACGACTGTCACCGGACTACCTGACGAGCGTTCAGGATTGTCAACCCTAGTTAGCCCTCCCCAAGGGTAGAGTGAGTGACCCACACTCCTGCTGGAGGGCAGCTATTGATTGGCAGTACTGACGTGGTTTTGGGGTCTTTCTCTCTTACTAAAATCCTTCCTTGCTTACCCTGGCCGAGGCACCTACTTTATTTAAGTATTCGTACTAGAGCCCCTCCAGTGGCGCACACCTCACAACTGAGTGGGATTGTGTGTGTTCATTGGGAGTCGGGGAAAAACAGGCCGATCCCATAGTGACGACTGTGATCGTGCAGTCACTCCACTGTGCGGAGGTTGTCTTTTGTAAAATCAAAGAAGGGCCTCCAATAACCTTCTACATGCACAATGGTAGTAACATAAGAATAAAAGTAAATGATAAGAACAAACCTATTGATAAATCTAGGCTAATTACCCTAGCATATGTGGAACTAGGTGTGCCCTTCAATAGGGTATTCAACCTGAACGAAGGGTTCAAAGTCATTTGCCGAAATGAAAATGATGCAGATAAATTACTAACCACTAAGGCGAAACAAATCCTTGATGAGAATGGATTAATTGTGGTCATGCCTCCTGAGCTAAGAGCCAGGAGATCTCTTTTCGTAACGAAACTAGATTCTCAAGTAGGGGGGCGAACGGCAGACTCTCTGAAGGCAGACATTGAAATAACAACGAAGGACTTAAAGTAGAAGAAATAATTAAGAAAAAAGTCTACACGCACGTAATGAAGATTTGTTTCGAAGAAACGGCTATGGCAGACAAGGTCCTCCAGATCGGGTTTTTGGCGTGCAACATGTCAATATCCCCTCATCAAATAAAAAGGGAAAAATATTCCAGTCTCCTGACATGTTTCACATGCTATAAATATGAAGAGCATACCACAAGAGACTGCCCTGAAAAGGAAAAGAAATTCTGCTCCAACTGTGCAGAGGAAGGACATGTTTACACACAGTGCAACAACACCACCAAAGGCTGCATAAACTGCAAAAGGAACGGGGACGTGTACCACACCCACCCAACCATGGCCATGTCCTGCCCCATCAAAAAGACCCTCATCAAATGCAAGCAAGAGCAGGAAGATCAACGAGAAAGGATGAGAGACCAAAGCACATATGCTGAAATAGCAAAGGGGGCCGTGAAAGAGGCAACAAAGCCAACCACTGACACCATAATCAAACTAAGTGACACTGATCATTTCAAGGTAATGGTGAGCATGCTACATGCTCACCTTCATAATATCATAGCCCCAGGATCATATGCCGACGAACTTAATAGGATGCTTGAAATAAACAACATGCCACAAATGAACTTTCCTGATTCCGCGAAACCCAGAGCTTTCAGCAAAACATTTTACCAGCACTTTGAGCTTACAAACGCCAGACAACAATTTAACATGCCCCAAGGACACCTGTATGCAAACAGACCGAGGATAATATACCGGAAAAAAGCGGAACGACCTGGAGATTTAACCCCCAGGGGGCGAAGACTGAACTGAACACAGGAGCGAAAAGAAATCGGCGTGGGAACAATAAGAAATGAAATGGAAATCGACTTCCAGCAACAACTGCCCCAGTTCCTGAAGAAGCAGCAGATATGGGACTAAGTTTTATCTAATACAAGAATATACCACCACACAGAAATGCTGATGTCGAAGATTTACAGCTAACGAAATAAACGAACGGTATGACAAAGGCGATGGCAGACATGATTAAAAAATATAAAAATAAAATTAAAACAACGATTTTTATCGGGACTCAAACGAAATAGAGACCATCCCTCAACTTCAATCCTCCGAAAAAAGAAATAATGGACCATCTACAACTGAAATGGCAAAATCCACAAACACAATGTCAAATGATTGGCACACATGCAAAACATCAGCACATAACATATACAATGTGAAAACAATCCCAGATATAATATGAATTTTACGGCGAACCCGAGAACAACAAAATCAAAATATTTAACCATTTTACCGTTAAAAGTGGAGAAAAAAACATGACCGCCGGAATTATGGCGGTGAAAAAAAGGTATCAAACACATACTAATAGACAACTTTAACAGCGAATTCCTTGCCATTAAAGTACAGACAACACAGGGCGAAATAATAATCGCAACAACATACCTACCCCCAAGAAGGCCATCCCTCCCTATTGAAGACCTACTGAAACTAACAAATTATAATATCCCAATGTACATCCTGAGAGATTTCAATGCAAGACACCGCATTTTTAGCAACGGCAACAATAACCAGATAAGCACAGCATTGGAATGTTTAATCAACACTGGCAGACTACTTCACCTGGGCCCGCACTTCACCACCTGGATGGGACCAAACGGCGTTTCAATACCCGACAAAATCTTCTGCAACAACAAAGCATTCCTTAACTACCACATAGAGCAAGGCCCCATCACCCCAAGCGACCACATTCCGATAATATTCACAATTTCCACCAGCCCGATTCAAACAAAAATACCACCAAGGCAAAAGAGACTGGATGAAATATAAGGATTTATTGGAAAACTACCCCCAAATAAATCTAAAAGATGCAACACTCGAGGAAATTGACGAAGAAGTAGACAAGCTACACAACACAATAAAACAAGCAATCAACCAGATAACCCCAATAACGTCATACAGAACCCTCCCGAGTAACAAACCCAACGAAGAATTAAAGAGACTACAAGTACAATATAATAACATTAGGACATTTATAGAACAAACAGGGCCCACTAGAGAACTACTTCGTAATATAAGAGAAATCCAACAAGGCTTACAAGAAGAGTACAGACAAATTAATATCGAAAAATGGAACAATCTAATACAAAACATAGACAACACAAAGGACTCAAAAAACTTCTGGCAAAACATCAACAAACTACTTGGCACGAAAAAACAGACAATAAACTACATTAAAGACCAAAACGGACAAAAACTCTACACAGACCATGAAAAAGAAGAGGCCTTCAGAAGAGAATGGAAGAAGATCTTCAGAATATCAGAAGAAGAAAATGAAAGTTTTGACGAAGAACACGAAGAGTTAATTAAAGACTGGCTAAGAGGACAAAGCAATAGACTGACACCCTACCACACAGGAAACCCAGAAAGACTAAGACCCAATAAATTCATGAATCACGACGATCTATTATACTGCCTACGCAAATTTAAAGAAAAATCCCCTAGAATGAGCGGCATAACCCGAAACATGTTACTAAACCTGCCCAGCAGACCAATGGAAGCCCTGATAAATGTTTACAACTCAACCTTATCCGCTGGTTACTTTCCCGATGCCCTCAAGCGGGCAAAAATGATCTTCATTCCCAAAGAAGGCAAGGATCAAAAACAGATAATAAACTACAGACCTATATCCTTACTGGAAATAACCGGGAAACTCTTGGAACGCATATTAAATAACAGACTAGATAAGTTACTGGTTAACCACAACAAACTCAACCCAAGACAACACGGCTTTAGAAGAGGTAGTGGAACCCAAACGGCAATAGCAATAATAACAGAAATCATAGCCAAAGAAAAACAGCAAGGAAACCAAGTAAACAAAGTCTTAAGAGATGTGGCAAAGTCATTTGATAAAGTGTGGCACAACGGACTAGCATATAAAATATTAAAACTAGACCTACCTGCAGAAATAGAAAGAATTCTATGTGACTACCTTCAAAATAAGACAGCACAGCTACACATTGGCAACCAATTCTGTCCACCCTGCGACCTAGAAAGCGGAGTGCCCCAGGGAGGCGCCCTATCCCCAACCCTATTCTCCATATATAGGAGCAACTTACCTGAAACCAACGCAACATAGCGAACACATTATCTTTGCCGATGACATCACACAAATCATATATCCCGGAAAATCAGAAGCAATGCTGGCACGCCATACGGCCTTAGCAATAAAAAACATAAATGACTACGAAAAGAAATGGAAAATACGGACAAACATCAACAAATTTAAAATCATACCAATTGCCAAGAAAAACGTCGAACCAGTAATAGTAGATGGAGAAATTTACCCATACACCAACGAAAGCAGCATCCTGGACTGAAAATCACAACAAATGGTTACCAGAGCTTCATCAACGAAAAAGTCCACAAAATACGTAGCAAACTCAAAAATAAGAAGATTCAAAACCAGAACATACCAAACAAAAGGAAATTATACACGGCACTAATAAAATCAGTAATGTGCTACCCGCCTGTACCAACCAACTTATTTAGTGCAACGAGAATCAAGACACTTCAAACGGTACAAAATAAAAGCATAAGATTCATATATAACATCAGTTACGAAGAAAGAGTAACAAACGAAGAACTCCATAGAAGAGCAGTAAACGTTGACATCTACATCCAAGCCAAAAGAACATGGGAAAAAGTACGAGAGTTAGACTCAGAAACTGTAGCAAACTGGCTCGACAACGAACCAGTAAGAAGAGCAAGAGAAGAACACGCTTGGTTCAGATTAAGCAGAATAAGAGTCAACAATCCACCACCAATTCCAAAATACATCTAAAAGTTATTAAATTAAATACAAAAAGAAGAAGAACTGTATAGCCATTAAACACTGTACCTTCAAGTCAAGCTTCAATCTTTCAATTAAACCAAAAAGATAGGACCACCTCTTTGTGAACAAAAGTAGCAAGTTGGATCCTACACCTCTTCTTAGAAATTAAACTTCCCTACTATAACCAAAACGCTTCAATTCTCTAAAACAGAAAAAATTTTCATTAAAAAGATGAGAGTGACCAAAGGACACTACCCTTGGCCTCTCCAACCCTTGTCTTCTTGCCCCTTCCTTCCACTCTTATTAAAACAAAAGATACGTTGCTCAGCCAGCTCCACAAGAACCTGGCTAGAGGTCGTCACCCCTTCCTTGGAACAATGGCTACTGCAAAAATAAACTTATTTTTAACTAAATGAAAAAGGCTTGAGAGCTAGAACCTAATCACGCAAGATTTAAGTTCAAATATAATTATTATTACCTCAGCATATCTGGTTGAGCCCGGATACTGTCAATCTCTAACATTCCTTCAAATTTTCTCCCTCTTTTTCCTTGATCCTAAACCAATTCCCCCTTCCCCCAAATTACCACCAAAGTACTTCCAATCCTAATCCCGGCCCTCCCACCCGGCATTACAAGCAATAGCCCTCTATCTTATCTACAGACGTCAAGTCAAGTCAAGTCAAGTCAAGGTCCTTGGAGCTGGTGAGCCGTCACATGTTAAAGGGGAGAGACTTGATTTTGCAATATTTTTTAATATGTTAGATGCGCATGCAAATTTGGATATTGTGGATACGCTTTTGAGTGATCACTTTGCAATTAAAGTGAAGCTTCATTTGAACAAAATCTTTTATGATAACAGAAGGAAAAGGTATACAATAACAGTAGGCCAACATAGTGAATTTGTAGCAAAAGTCGGCGAGTGGAATATGGAGTACAAAATGCTTGGAATTAAAGATGAAAACATATTCTATGATGATTTGTTAGGAGTGATTGATTCCATTTTGAATAAGCCAAGGAAAAGGTATGAAAATGCCACAAAACCTAAGCCTAGGTATTGTAATGATAAGATTGTAAAGTGGTGGATTAAGTTACTAAGGAAATGCCATAGTAAGTGGAGTAAAGATCCTAGCAATGAAAAAACCCGGGAAACTCTGATTGAAGTTGCAGTGTACAACAGAGGTAAATCAGAAAGCGAGAAGTATGTATTGGAGTGTTTTTTTTTTTTTTGAGAGAGATCACTCACTCAAAATCTTTGAATCAGGTTTGGGATGGTGTGAATAAGGTAAGAGGAGTCAAGAAGAAATTTAATGTTCATCCCAATCCAAACGCCAAAGCTAATGAACTAATGAATAAGTGGGCGTATGCATCTAATTATGAGTGTCTCCCAAGTAATGTTCAGATTTGCTTGAGGAATTCAAGATCTATGAGGCGAAGGTTGGTGAATATCCAAAGTACTGTAAGTGAGGAAATCTGTGTTCCTTTTACTAAGGATGAAATTCTGAATGCTGTAAAGAGAGGGAAGCCTAGTGCTCCTGGCAGGGATGATCTAACTTATGATGTTATCAATTATCTTATAAGTATGGAGGACAACCCAATTCTAGATCTCTTTAATTTGTCATATGAAAATGGCAGACTGCCAGTGAAATGGAAAATGACACTCATTGTTCCTGTGCCTAAGGGCAATAATTATTATAGACTCATATCAACATCTTGTCTATCTAAAATGATGGAGCGAATGGTCTCTTGTCTAGTAATTTGTTTGGATTTTTAAAAGGTAAAAGCACTACAGATTGTGTGATTACACCGGTCAACACAATTTTTCTGGCACAAGGTTTTTAAACGGATTTTAAGTAAATTTGGGGTGCAGAATCCAATTATGACTTTGGTTTTTGTCTATCACATCAGGTTTTTGAGATATACCATATTGCACTTTTGCTGGGAAACGTAAACTTTTGGATCAAAATTGACGGTTTAAACATGTATACATAAATTTTTTCAGCATTATAATTTGTATTTTTCTATAACCAAAAATTGTTAATATCAAATTGGAAAGTTAATGCACATATAATATTTAAATGTAACATTGAAGGGTGAAAAAAAAAATTAATGTACGGGAGAAATAGTGCAAGTATTAAGATCAAGTTACAGTTACATAAACTTCCTCTGTTTGGCCGATCTCTTATGTACAGCTTCTGGAATGTCTCTCATCAAACTCCAGCAGTAGTCCGCCATCATGTTCGAGTTCCATCGACCTTGGTAACGTTCTTCCATTACTTTAATGTCTTGATGAAAGCGCTCCCCTTGCTCCTCGCTCACTTCTCCCAGATTTTCTGGAAACTCGTCCAAGTGACTGTGTAAGCAGTGAACCTTGATACTCATTCTGCATCCAATTGCTTGTAAACTCAAGAGCAGCTCTTCCACAATTTCTTGATAGTTGTCCGCTTTCTTGTTCCCTAAGAAGTTCCGCACCACATTAGAGAAAGCATTCCAAGTTCTTGCCTGTGCCTCAGTCATTGTTGCAAGGAAGTGTGGATCTCTGAGTAGTGTTCTTATTTGAGGTCCATCAAAAATCCCTGCCTTTTTCTTCTCGTCGCTAAGACTTGGAAAGGTTGAGCATATATATCTGAAACACTCTCCACTATGATCAAGAGCCTTGACGAATTGCTTCATGATACCAAGTTTTATGTGCAGAGGAGGAAGGACAATGTTTTTCCTGTCAACCAGAGGATCGTTAATGATATTCTTGTCACCAGGCGTCAAACTATGTCTTGGTGGCCAATTCTTTTTCACCCAATGGTCTGCTGTAGCCCTGCTGTCCCAGTAGCACAGAAAACAGGGGTATTTTGTGTACCCTCCTTGCTGGCCCAATAGAAAGTTTACCATTTTCAAGTCCACACAAATTAACCATTCATGAGCATGGTATTGCAACCTCTCTAGAACAGTCTTAATGTTTTCATACTCTTCTTTAATTTGTACAGAATGTCCGATTGGAATTGAACCATACTTGTTTCCGTTATGAATAAGAACACATTTCAAGCTCCTTTTAGAACTGTCAATAAAAAGTCTCCAATCTTTACTATCATATGCTGGTAGTCCCATGGAGAGAAGAAGTCCTTCTACATCATTACAAAAAACAAGCTGGCCATATGAATGAAAGTACTTCCGCAGTTGCTCTTCTCTGTTGCGATAAAAGGAGACACTCGTGCCAGGTTTTAAGAGTCGTTTCTGTTGAAGCCTGGAAGCTAACAATTCAGCAGACTGTTTTGGCAAATTTAGATCTCTGACCAGATCATTCAATTCTGACTGAGTAAACAACGATGGCTTTTCACAATCTTCACCAGATGGCTTGAATAGATCAGTCTCTTCATCTTCATCAGTAAAAACAGGTGAATTCCGGTCTATATCCTCAATCTCTGGTAGCTCAGTAAATTCTGGCACGTTACGTGATGGAGCAAATCTGAGATCAGATTTGGATTCAGCACCTTAAAGTTAGTAAAAAACAGTTAAAAGGTTTCATGCCAGAAAGAAAAATATGAGACCCAAAATAAAAATCGATTTTGATTGGGGCTAAAATACCGCGAATTAAACCACAAATCATTTCAATTGGTTGAAAAAAACCCGCTTTTGATTGGTAGCGTGACGTGTACAGGAACGCATGCGTGTGATGATCTATAGAGGAGACACGCAGGAGACAGATGGCCGTTTCCACGGCCAAACTTATCTAATTATGCCGTAAAAAACTTCGCCTGGCCGTGAAAAAATGGATGGTCACGGCCAAACTATTTGGCCGTATTTTGGCCGAATTTTGAAAAACACGTATTAATTCCTCATATAGTGGATTTTGAAGAAAAGTCTAGCAGATTTTCAAATTTCACAATGAAAATACTGGCTCAGTGACCTCACCTAATCAGTGACCTCACCTCTTCACATGTTTATGTGACCTACTGAGCTGACTGATCTTTCTAGTTACGACTGTATGATATGGACACAAAGTAGTACCTTCAGCTGTGTACCCTTATATTACTCCATTAATTATGTATAGTAAAGTATTACAGAACATGTATTAAGTCTATGTAATATTCCCATTTATTGTGCACCATGTTATGTATATAAACTATCATATTTACATTGTATGTATTTAGCTTGTGAATGCTGGCATCTGTACATCCCAGCGCGCAGTAATACATAGAGAGAGTGAAGACGGCCAGTCCTTGCGGTGCGGAAGTGAGCTTCTTGGTCCCCTTGTATATATATCGCCCGTACGAGAATAGAACCTACTTTTAAGATAACAAGTGTTTGTGTATACCTTCAGTAGTATAGAACATTTTGGAGTTATCAAGACGAACACAGATGGCGCAGTGATTATTTCTCAGTGAGATACAGTGGACAAGCCTTCCCGCCCAGACTGTGTTAATGGTGTTACGAACCCCTCCACCCAGCACTACGAACCACGCCATCTATTGTCCTGATCTACCTACCCAGCACCACGAGCAACGCCATCTAGGGACGAGACACGAGTATGACTCGTCTTAGTTACCACTCCGAGGTTTCCCTTCTCCATATCCTGGTTGTTGCGTCACCTCCTCAAAGTCTTCTTTGTCAGCTCCAATTCGAGGAGAGAGCACTTGGCTCTGGGAAGTGACCACAGGATCATCTATCCTCTAAACCTACGTGCAGTGACTACCTACCGTCTTCTACAATACTCAGCCTTACTCGTCAGCCATCTCAGCTCCTCACTTAAGTACTTATATTTTGTATTAACTCCCCCACGTCCACTTGCTTCAAGATTGTTTTATGTTTATTAATATGTATATACTGTTAATGTTTAGGTTAAGTTTGGTTAAGGGTAATTTATAAGCTGAATATTTTGTTAAGGGATTTATGGTACTTTATTATATACAACGAAAACTCGCATCCATTGTCTACCCTTTTATAGTCCGATTGTCTTTGTTTTTTTTTTTTGTTACCTGTTGGGATCTGGGTAGACGTATAACTATATTCTAAATCCCCAACTCGTAACAATGGCGTCTCGTCTTCAGCTTCACGGACTTACAGCAAGACTACTACAAGCCTCTAGACTTACAGTACTGTGTACAGTGCTGTGCTGTGAAGTGAAGTGCCGTGTTGTGTATTTTAATCATAATTGTCTGTGCAAATTGCAGTCAGATGACTAAGGGAGCTGGTCCAGCAGTGCGTCCGCTCCCGTCTCTAGTCGGAGGGTAACTAACCGACCAGCGAGCGACTCTGCCCAGTTGGCAGCGTGCCAAGCCTCTCCCGGCAACCAGCCACACACACACACACACGCATTCACAGAACCACCTTATATTAAATTCTTGTGACTTACTTCAGACTTCTGTAATTCTGTGCATAGATTACGAGGGACTGACCCGGTCTTTTGCACAGATAGAATACAGAAGCTGTCGGCATGTCTCACAGGGATCAAAACGATGCCCTGGACGATGGGATTATGAGTTTTAGTGTGGGAGACCTCTCCCCACCCACGCTCAGCCCCACGCTCCCCACACTGACAACGCCATATCACCCACAGAATCTCCTCGTTCGTCGCGAGCAAGCTCTCCTGCGATGCATACGTCCACAGATCTCCTTCAACTGATTAAGTGGATGGAAACTTCTAGATGCCAGGACGATATTGCAAGGAGAAATGAGGAAGAAATTCGGTACAGACAGTCTGAAAGATGGCGCTGTAGTGGACGTCTCCCCTACAAACTGCGTATCGCATTCCAATGTGCCGCCTTCCCTAGCAACCAACCAGATGTTACCGTATCTTAGCAACGAAACTATTCACTGGCGACTTCTCGGGTTTTCCCAACATGACTCATGGCGGCTGCTGCGGGGTATATAAGCTCTGTCTTTCCATTGAGATTCATTCTGACCATTCTTCTTGAACAAGCAACACCTCCTCCTCCGGCGCTGCCTGGCAGCCTTCGCTTCTCCTCGCCTGCCTGGCGGCCCTCGCTCCCGCCAGCGAGCATGGCGACCCACCAGCTGTCCTTCTCTGATCTTCCTCACCAATCATCTCTCATTCTGCCCATCTTCCTGAACAAGCAACACCTCCAGCACCAGACTGTCTATCATATAACTTATATATTATACAAGAAAACCACATTAGAGTTTCCTTCCATCCTGAGTGCTAGACAACATTAATATCTCGATACCCCTACAATGGTGACTCCCGGAGATAAGCACTCACACAGGATGGAGGACGGACGGATCTCTCTGCCGATTTTCAACCACAAAGTCGAGGACTGGCTTGACCATGTGGAAGCAGTCCTCGCCGGTTCACGAGCGACCGACGGGCAAAAGTATTGCGCCCTGCTCTGTGCCTTACCCACGGAAGTGGCCACGCGGGTCTCACAAACCATTTCCAACCCTCCAGATCACAACAAATTCGCTACCCTGCGGGCTGCCTTGAAGACGTGTTATCAAAAGACCAGCCCCAATCTCCTGCAAGATCTATCCTCTACCTCCCTCGGGAACTCAACCCCGGGACGTCTCTGGGAGGAGATGTGTCGGCTGAACTCCCGTCACACAGACAGACTCCCCGACTCTATCCTGCACCAGCTTCACGCACAAAAGCTACCCACAGAAGTACACAACATCTTGTCCGCAGTAGATTACTCCACGACACCGGAACTATATGCAACCGCGGCAGATAGAATTTTTAACGAGTGCGCTGCTGCACCCCTTGCCGCCACGGTCACACCAGTACCTACCATCGAACTTGTAAGCCTGGTCAACACCCCTCAGCCGAGCAATACCTCACAAGACATCAAGGACCTGTTGCAAATTCTGAACCGCAGGATGGACACCATTGAGCAGTTCTGCTCCTCCATACCCGCTGCTGCGCCGGTTCCTGACTCACACACTACGCCCTACAAGTTCCGACACACAGCAGCCAACCCCCAGCGCAACAAATTTACCCTCTGCTGGTATCACCAGACTTTCGGCCGCTATGCTCGAAACTGTGAGCCCTATTGCACCTATTCGGGAAACGGCAACACCGCAGGCTGGTAGACGCCTCAGCCTCCGTCCCTCCAGGCGTCTCATTACTGCGCGTCACCGACCGCACCTCCGGCAAGAAGTTCCTCATCGACACCGGTTCATCGGTCAGCCTCATCCCTCCCTCACAAGTCAAAGCAACCCTTGTATGACCTGTTCGCTGCCAACGGTACCTCCATCGCCTCCTACGGCGTACGCACCCTCGCCTTAGACCTCGGTCTGCCCAAGACTCTGCGTTGGTTATTCGTGATAGCAGACGTGTCTCAACCCATCCTTGGTTTCGACTTCCTCACCTTCCACAAGCTCGGCGTCAAACCAAGTCATCTATGCCTCATTCATGAGCCTACAGCACGCAAGATCCAGGGTTCTCGTGCCAGACACACGGACGCTATCACCTGTCTTGCGCCTTCCAACGAGTTCTCCTCCCTGCTCGACGAATTCAAGGAGCTTTTCTCACCCCGAGTCTCCCTACCCCCACCACCTACGTCGGGAATTTTCCACCACATCGAAACCAAAGGACCACCAGTCTTTTCACGCCCTCGCCGCCTGCGCCCTGAGCTCCTGTACACAGCCAAAGTAGAATTCAACAAACTACTGCAAGACGGCATCATTCGCCCTTCAAGGAGTCCCTGGGCATCGCCTCTTCACATGGTTCCTAAGCGAACACCCGGCGAGTGGAGGGTGTGTGGCGACTACAGAGCCCTGAATCTCGTCACCAAACCTGACAGGTACCCTATTCCGCATGTCCAGGACTTTCACCACAAACTTCATGGCAAGACTATCTTCTCGAAGATCGACTTGGAGCGTGCCTTCCACCAGATCCCAGTAGCACCGGCAGATACCCAGAAGACAGCCATCACCACTCCGTTCGGACTCTTCGAGTACACTTTCATGAGTTTTGGTTTACGCAATGCAGCACAGACTTTCCAGAGGTTCATGGACCATATGCTTCGCGACCTCGATTTTGTCACCGTCTACATTGACGACATCCTCGTCGCATCTTCGACGCCTGCCGAGCACCGCCACCACCTACAACTCCTTCTCCAACACCTGCAGAACAACAACATGAAAGTTCATCCTGCTAAGTGCGTCTTTGGAACCTCGGCCATCGATTTCCTCGGTCACAGAGTCTCGCCCAGTGGCATACAACCCCTACCACAGAAGATAACCGCGATTAGGGAATTCCCCAAACCTGAAACGGCGAAGAAACTCCGAGAGTTCCTGGGTTTAGTCAACTACTACCACCGCTTCATTGACAAAGCTGCCACCGTCCTAGCCCCCCTACACGACCTTCTCAAGGGACGCCCAAAGAAGTCTCACAAGTCTCTCATGTGGACTCAAGAGGCTACTACGGCATTCACCACTATCAAACAGCACATCACAAGCCTCACCCTCCTGGCCCACCCCGCACCTAACGCCCGGACCACTCTCACAACAGACGCTTCTTCTACTGCAGTGGGCGCCGTCTTACAGCAGGAGATCAACGGAATTTTCATGCCCGTTGCTTTCTTCTCACAACGGCTTCAACCATCACACCTCAAGTACAGCGCTTTTGATCGAGAACTCCTGGCCATATACTTGGCTGTCAGACATTTCCAACACTTCCTCGAGGCCCGTCAGTTCACCATCTTCACTGATCACAAGCCCCTCGTCCACGCCTTCGCTTCAGCTTCCCAGTCACACACACCTCGTGTCCTGCGCCACTTGGCTTACATCTCGGAGTTCTCCAGCGACGTCCAACACATTAAAGGCAGCCACAACGAGATCGCCGACGCCCTCTCTCGTTGTATATCCACCATTCTTCCCTCATCTCCACCCATTGATTATGGGCAGCTAGCCGCGGCTCAAGAGAAAGACGAAGACCTGGCAGCATACAAGACATCCCCCTCAGGCCTCATCCTCCAAGAACTCCCTGTTCCTGGCACAAAGATAAAATTGTGGTGCGACGTATCCTGTGGACAGCCTAGACCGTTCGTGCCTCACGTCCACCGCCGCGCTGTTTTCGACCGCATCCATGGTCTCAGCCACCCGGGTGTGTGGGCCTCCCAGCGCCTCCTCACGCAACGTGTCGTCTGGCCCGGCATCAAGTCTGATACTAAGAAATGGGCTGCCCAGTGTCTGGCCTGCCAGTCCTCCAAAATACATCGTCACATACAGGCCCCCTTACAAGCCTTTCCTATTCCCAAAGGACGTTTTCAAGTAGTACACCTCGACATCGTGGGACCTCTACCATCATCCTACGGTAGCACCTACATCTTCACCTGCATCGACCGTTTCACCAGGTGGACAGAAGCAATTCCCATGCCCAACGCTACAGCAGAGACTACTGTCCGCACCTTCATGTCCGGTTGGGTTTCCCGTTTTGGCCCCTCCGCAACCGTAATCACTGACCGAGGAGTACAGTTTGAGTCACAACTCTGGCAGCACCTCCTACAGTTCCTCGGCACGTCTAGACAACGCACTACAGCATACCACCCTCAAGCCAACGGCATGGTAGAGCGTTTTCACCGGCAGCTGAAGGACGCACTCAAGGCACAGCATGACCCTTACAGCTGGACTGATGCGCTTCCCTTAGTGCTCCTCGGCATCCGTGCGTCACACAAGGAGGATATGGACTGTAGCCCAGCAGATCTGACACTAGGCGAGCCCCTTCGGCTACCCGGGAATTTCTCACTCCCTCCTGATCCCAACCAAACCACTCCAGCCGTTCGTCACGACTTACTCCAAAAGCTACGACAAGCAGTTTCTGCATTCAGAGCTACTGCTCCACGCCAGCCTACTTGGCGCCCTGAACACCGCAACCCATTACAACGCCCCTACAATGGTGACTCCCGGAGATTAGCACTCACACAGGATGGAGGAGACACTGATCACACTCCCAGTCTTCAAGCAGACACCGGCTCCTCTTCCTGCCCCAAGCACCACATCCTACGACCCCAGCACACCCGTCCTGCCTCAGACGCCGACCCCGGCCCAACAGCAACCCCTGATGCGGCCTCTGTTCCTGAATCCAGACCCACACACACACCCCCTCTTTTCTCCCTCAGGTACTCCCTGCTAATGTCCTGCACCCTGCTGCTGTCGTGGACCCAGCTGCTGTCACGAGCCCTAATCCGCTTCTGCTGACGCAGCCCCTGCTCCTGACCCAGGCCCACACACACCCCAGCAGGCGCATCTGACGACCCTGTACCTGTCGTGAGGGAAGCACAACATTCATCGCCTCCACACACCCTTTTTCTCCCTTCTCCCACAGATAGTGTGTATCTAGATAGTTGTATTTCAGCGATCGGCTCATCACGCCATCGCCGTTGTCTCACATGAGGCATGCACCGCCCGGTCTGCCTCACATGTGCTAAGCAACTCTACAATCAACAAGTCTCCTACACCGCCTGGAGGGGAGGGGGAGTATTGTAGTGGACGTCTCCCCTACAAACTGCGTATCGCATTCCAATGTGCCGCCTTCCCTAGCAACCAACCAGACGTTACCGTATCTTAGCAACGAAACTATTCACCGGCGACTTCTCGGGTTTTCCCAACATGACTCATGGCGGCTGCTGCGGGGTATATAAGCTCTGTCTCTCCATTGAGATTCATTCTGACCATTCTTCTTGAACAAGCAACACCTCCTCCTCCGGCGCTGCCTGGCAGCCTTCGCTTCTCCTCGCCTGCCTGGCGGCCCTCGCTCCCGCCAGCGAGCATGGCGACCCACCAGCTGTCCTTCTCTGATCTTCCTCACCAACCAAATCTCATTCTGCCCATCTTCCTGAACAAGCAACACCTCCAGCACCAGACTGTCTATCATATAACTTATATATTATACAAGAAAACCACATTAGAGTTTCCTTCCATCCTGAGTGCTAGACAACATTAATATCTCGATGCCCCTACAGCGCCACAAAGAGGATCAAACACGCAGAGAACTCGAAGACATGCTTAGAAGTGAGGATGACCTGAGAAGAAGGGAAGATCAAGCCAGATTTGAAGTCGTGATTTCTCTGTTAGCCTCCCCACAACGATCTACTGTGCAAGATTCGTCTGCTACTACTAATGTTGATACGACTAGTGGTACAGGTACCTCATTTCCCAGAGTCGGATCAACAACGCCTCAAAAGGCTGCAGCACAAACGCCTCCCTCTCTGAAGTCTGACGCTTCCTATCAGATATTTCGGGAATGGCGTCGACGTTGGCAAGACTATGCAACAATGGTTGACTTGTCAAGTTTATCACAGCCGAAACAGATGATACAGCTTCGTATGTGCTTGTCCTTAGAGACACAAAGTACCCTCGAGCATACACTTCAAGTGCCTCCTACGACAACTCTGACGGTAGAGGCCGTGCTCGACAGGTTACAAGAACATGTTAAGGGACAGCGCAACGAAGCACTCAGGAGAAGAGAACTCCTCCAATGTAAGCAGCTTGATGGAGAATCTTTTGACGCATTTTTTGTAAGACTCAAAAGATGTTCAGAGGAAGTTGATGTTTGTCCTGGACATTCTCAAGTCTGTGAAGAGACACAACTCAAGACAATCATTTTAACGGGTGTTCGAGATGAAGAGCTAGTTCAGCGTCTCATTTCACTCGACCCCACTTCCTCCCTTTAAGATGTGGTTACAAAATGTCGAGCGTACGAGGCTGCCAGGTGTGCGACTTCAGCTTTACATTCACAACCTGACCAGGTGAGGGCGGTGTCTTCCTACAGAAAGGGTAAGAAGCAGCAAGGTAACCCCACCCCTCCCCCTCCAGCTACACCTTAAGCAGCAGCTTTGTGTAACAGCTGTGCGAGACAGCATGATGCCTCCCAGTGCCCAGCTGCTCAAAGCGTGTGCAGAAGTTGCGACCGCCAGGGTCACTGGGCTTACACAGTCAAGTGCCCTGCTAGCAAAGTTCAGTGCAGATTTTGTGGTCATGTGGGCCATTATGACCAATGTTGTCGTAAGAAGACACAGAAAGGACACCACCTAGGATCCAAGAAGTCATCCTCAGGTAGTGCTGGCGCGCCCCCTCCTTCTGGCAAGCATCAAGACGCTGTGTCCAGTCGTTCCTGCCGTCGTGTACATAGTTCCACAGACACGACGCCCCAGCACATCAATGTCGTCATTTCTTACGGTAACTTGTCATCCAGTCTTCAGATGTTACCTGACACCGGTGCGGACGTCTCAGTAATTGGTCCACAACACTTAGCAAGTTTGGGAATACCCAGGAGCAACCTACAGACAACGAAACTGACAGCTGATGGTTCCAAGATGGCTCCAGCTTTGGGATCTTTCTGGACTACTCTTACTTTTGGTAAGCAGTCTTGCTCAGCCCGGATTGATGTTCATGATGGTATCCCGACTCCGCTTTTATCATATGGCCATTGTCAAGAGTTGGCCATTATTTCCAAGGAATTCCCCAAACCTATCTTAAAGATCACCCATGTCAACAGGTTGAAGGAATTCCCTATCTCTACTAACACGTCCCCTTCTGATGCAAGAGCTTACCTTCTCAAGGAGTTTGCTGACGTGTTGGTTACGAAGAAATCTTTAGGATCCACACCACTCAAGCCGATGGTGGGTCCACCTATGAAGATTCATCTTAAGGATGGTGCCACACCTTTTGCCATCCACACCCCTCGTTTGATTCCTCACGCCTACAAGGAGCTAGTTAGACAAGAGCTTGACTCCATGGTTGCTCAGGGAATCATCAAGCCGGCCGGAGACGAACCTTCACCTTGGTGCCACCCTCTCGTCCCCGTCGCCAAACCTCGTGGTGGAGTACGGATCACCACCGATCTGTCAAAACTTAACCAGCAAGTTTCCCGTCCAGCCCACCCTTCACCCACACCCTTCGCAGCTGTTCGAAATGTGGACCCGAAGGCGAAGTTTTTTACAACGATGGACGCCTTATGTGGTTATTGGCAGATCGAGTTGGCCGAAGAAGACCAGCATTTGACTACATTCATCACACCATATGGAAGATATCAGTATTGCAGAGGCCCCATGGGATTTGCCGCTACGGGCGATGCATTCTGTCAACGTGGTGACGCGGCCCTTCAAGGAGTCACGAATTGTGTCAAGGTGGTCGATGATATTTTACTCCATGACGAAGACTACTGTGCCCACCTCTCCCGAATATATGAAGTTCTCACCAGATGTCGAAAGTACGGGATTACCCTCAACGCTGACAAGTTTGTAGTCGCCGCACCATCAGTGAACTTCTGTGGGTACACTCTCTCAGCATCAGGTATCGCAGCTGACCCGGAGAAATTAAGTGGAATCAGGGATTTTCCAACCCCTGCCAACCTGACAGACCTCCGTTCTTTTTTGGGTCTGGGCAATCAGCTGGCTGAATTTACACCTGACATCTCCGCCGCAGCCCAGCCGTTACGCCTCCTGCTGAGCCCCAGGAGGACATTCCTGTGGACCCCAGATCATCAAGAGACCTTCCAGCGAGTCAAGCAAGCCCTCTTGAGTCCACCTGTCCTCGCCTGTTACGACCCAGCCCTACCCACCGTCCTCCAGACTGATGTTTCCAGACTCTACGGCGTTGGTTAAGCCCTTCTGCAGGACTATGGCGGTGGACAACTCCGCTTAATTCAGTGTGGATCCCGGTTCCTGACGGACGCCGAGACCCGATATACCACGATTGAGCTGGAGATGTTGGCTGTTGTCTGGGCGATGGCGAAGTGCCGCTTCTACCTGATAGGACTTCAGTACTTCACCCTCTTCACGGATCATCGCCCTCTTATACCTATTATCAATCACTACTCTTTGGATGCAGTAGAGAATCCTCGCCTTCAACGTCTGAAAGAGAAGCTCTCGCCTTATCTCTTCACGGCTGTGTGGCGTGCGGGTAAGCTGCTGTGCATCCCGAATGCCCTGTCCTGCGCCCCTGTCAGTCGCCCCACCCCAGAGGACGAGATGTTGTGTTCTACAGCTGCTGCATCCCTCAAGTCAGTAGTTTCATTGAAGGCCGTCTTCACATCAGAAGAGTCTACAGCACCGGATGCAGACAAGACCCTTGAAGATCTCTGCACCGCAGCCCGGGCCGACCCTTCCTACATCCGGCTCGTCGACTGTGTGTCCCAGGGATTTCCATCTAACCGATACGACCTTCATGAATCGCTACTCCCATACTGGAAGATACGCGAGGACCTCTATTGTGACGGAGACCTCGTTTTGTATGGCCCACGAGTAGTCATTCCTGCTGCCCTACGCCGCCGTAACTTGACCAGCCTTCACGACAGCCATCGAGGAGTGGAGGCCACCAAGCGACGGGCGAAGCAGACTGTATTTTGGCCCGGAATCGACGCGGACATTGCAAGTACCGTCCGTGCCTGTGAGCCGTGCCAGATTCTGCAACCCAGCCAGCAACAGGAACCTTTAATGTGTGACGATAACCCTTCAAGACCCTTTGAGTCTGTGTCGGCTGACTTCTTTGCAGTAGCAGGGAAGTCCTTCCTCGTCATTGCCGACCGATTGTCTGGATGGCCTGTTGTCGTCCCCTGTGGTAGTGATACAACGGCTACCGCTACCATCCGGAACTTCAGGCATTACTTCAGAGAAGTTGGTGTTCCCCTCCGCCTAAGGACTGATGGAGGACCCCAGTTCACCAGCCACGAGTTCCGGGACTTCATGGACCGTTGGGGAGTCCGTCATGTCGTGACCTCGCCCCACTACCCCCAGGCGAATGGACACGCTGAAGCCGCAGTCAAGATTGTGAAACACCTGATCCTTAAGGTGTCACCCTCAGGAAATATCGACTGCGAGGACTTCGATCGAGGTTTGTTGGAGTTACGCAACACCCCGAACTTCACCGGACGCTCCCCAGCCCAGGTTCTATACGGACATCATCTCAGGTCTTGTGTTCCTGCCCACCCGAAGTCTTTTTCTCAAGAATGGCAGGCCAAGACTGAAGAATGTGACCGCCGTGCAGCAGAACGAGCTGCAGATGTCGCTGCTCGGTACGACTGTCATGCCCGCCCCCTTCCCAGGTTGAGTACACTGGTCAACAGCCAAAATGGTTCACATATGAGATCATGCTCACACAACTAATTTCATATTGCTGAATTCGAATCTGATATTTGTTTTGTTCTATCAGACCAGGTTTTATAAAAAAATCAATAGGTACAAATATTTAATATTCCATCACGTGTCGTGCAAAAGATGAGATTATCTCATGTGACTGTGCTTTCCTGACTAATTTCATATTAATGAATATTAATTGGATGTTTCATTCTACCATCAGACCTACTTTCTTAAAGAATAAAAAAAATAGTAAATATAGTAACATTATCGCGTCATGCAAGATACAATTTTAAACCTATCACAGATAAGCTCATAAAAAATTGTACCAAAAAACATAAGTTCAAATCCTTTATAATGACAAAATATGAAGTTCTAAAAGTGCTTCTGAACTTTACTCTTTCTCTTGTACAGCTTGCTCTCTTCTCGTTGCAGTGGCCAGCAATAGTCGCCCATCATGTTAGGACTGAATTGTCCCTGATATCTGCTCTCCATTATGGCGATATCTTGATGAAATCTTTCACCGTGTTCATCACTAACGTCTCCAAGGTTACCTGGGAAAAATTCAATATGAGAGTGGAAAAAATGCAATTTCAAGGACATCCTTGCTCCCAATTCATGATAATTCTGAAGCATGGTTGTTACGATTTCTTTGTAGTTGTCAGCACGATAGTTTCCAAGAAAATTCTTTGACACATTGACAAATGATTCCCATGCTTTTTTCTCCAGTGGGTTCAATGTTTTGGTGAATTCGCTATCATTAACTAGTATACGAATTTGTGGTCCATTCAAGACACCTGCTTTCAACTTGGCTTCGGAAACCACACCACCTAGTTTCTGAGATAAGTATAGAGTCCCAGCACCGAATTGATCCATAGCTTTGATGAAATTTTTAGCCAAACCGAGCTTTAGATGCAGTGGAGGCAAAAATGTCTTTTCTGGATCTACAAGCGGATTGTGAGCACAGTTAAACCTTCCAGGCGCATCTCTTGGTCTTGTCGGCCAATCCTTTCTCACATAGTGCTCTGCATCAGCTCTGCTGTTCCACAAGCACAAAAAGCACATGTGCTTTGTGTAGCCACTCTGAAGGCCCAGTAGTAAACTGATGACTTTGAGATCGCCACATATCTTCCACTGGTGTTTCTCATACTCTATAGCGGCCAACAGAATTTTCATTGTTTCATAGCTCTCAGTCATTTTTGTTGCGTGTGCTATTGGGACAGATGGAAGCCGATTGCCATTGTGTAAAAGAACAGCTTTCAGAGAGTCTTTTCCTGAGTCTATAAACAGCCTCCAATCCTCTGTCTTGTATGTTTCAGACTTGCAGAGTTGTTGCATGAGAGATACTGCGTCCTCGCAATAACAAAGGTTGTTTGCCATCTTGAAAAATGCAGACAGCTGTCTATGTCGGTAACGCGCTGTAGTGATATGCACTCCATCTTCTAGCAGGTTACGCTGCTTTAGTCTGGATCCCAAAACCTCACCCTTTCCTTTGGACAAGTTTAGGTCCCTGATGAGATCATGAAGCGCTTCTTGAGTAAATAGTTTAGGCCTGGTATTTTCAGAGTCATCCTGGTAGTCGTTTTCCATTGAGGTAGAGGTAAAATCGGAATCACTCAATTCTTGTTCAGTCGGTGGATTTGGGACTGGAAGTTCAGCACTGTGCGGTACTGGTCGGCTTGCAGAAGCAATATTGGGGTACTGTACCTTGCCTCGTGTCTTGATTTTTATTCCCTTAATATTTGTAAGACAGAAGTAGCAGTCACTACTGTGGTCTTTAGGTTCACGCCATATCATTGGTACAGCAAACGGCATTCCTGAACTTCGTTTACCACACATCCACTCGCTCAGGTGGTTAACACAAGACTTACAGGCTACATGAGGTGCCCATTTCTTGTCTTGGTCACCCAAATGACATTTGAAGTAACTTTTGTAGTTCAGTCGAACAGCTTTTGTGATTGGTTTCTTGAGGCTACCAGGAGTGAAGGCACCACATATGTAGCAAAAACTGTCAGCACCGTTCACACACTTGCGACGTTCCATGTTTTGTTAATTTCAGAGCAATTACAAATCATGCTGGTGTAGATATGCAATATCATGAATCAGCAAACTGAAACAAACAAAAAAGCACAAATCAGGACAAAATAATTGCATAAGTGGAGCCAATGAGCATATAAATTACTGTATGAATAGCATGGTACACTAAATATATAGATATGCTGGTTCTGGAAAACCGAGCCTGATACAGCTATACGAATGTCATAATTGAGTTCAGCAGATACAATTACACTAGAATCAGACTGTTTTGATCCAGAACCATGAGAATTTTTTTTTTTATGTTGACCAGTGGTATCGGCCAGCAGGTAAGGATTCAAGATCGGGTATCTCACCGCTGGGACAAGGTTGGGGTTGTCATGGGTATTGGCCGGTCCAGGGACTACCAAGTGCGTCTTCCTAGTGGTAGAGTATGGTGGAGGAACCGTCGTTTCCTCCGACCTGTGGAGCTGCCAAGTGTTGACCCTTCCCCAGTAGAGTCCCCTAATGTTGATGTCTTTACAGTAAATCCATCCCCACCTTGTGTTTCTGCCCCGGCACTCCGCAGGTCCGAGCGACTCAGAAACAAAAGGTCCGCCCAAGATGAAACTATGAGCGTATAGGGGGGAGGGAGGTGTATAATATGGGCACAAAGTAGTACCTTCAGCTGTGTACCCTTATATTACTCCATTAATTATGTATAGTAAAGTATTACAGAACATGTATTAATTCTATGTAATATTCCCATTTATTGTGCACCATGTTATGTATATAAACTATCATATTTACATTGTATGTATTTAGCTTGTGAATGCTGGTATCTGTACATCCCAGCGCGCAGTAATACATAGAGAGAGTGAAGACGGCCAATCCTTGTGGTGCGGAAGTGAGCTTCTTGGTCCCCTTGTATATATATCTCCCGTACGAGAATAGAACCTACTTTTAAGATAACAAGTGTTTGTGTATACCTTCAGTAGTATAGAACATTTTGGAGTTATCAAGACGAACACAGAACTACCTTAGTTGTTAGTTCTCATATTTGAGTTGTTCAGGCTGAACGTGTCCAGCATATGGGTTAAGCTTCAGAGCTTACAAAGCCATCTGAGTTACTTTCTGAAATTCCGAGTGCTAGTTTTCAAAATGTCCACTAGTAAATAAAAAGGGTCCTATGACAGTGGTAGAAAATATAACAAACCAGGGGACGATGACGAACTAGATGTTTGTGCTTACGCCAGCTAGTGTTATCAAGTTCTCCACCATTTCAGATTAAGGTAAATCTTCACTGTAGATTATAAATATTATGTTTATATAATTTTGGGATCTCAATTCTAAGTGAAAATTTGGTTTATTACTTAATTTTAAGTGGATATTGTAGGGGATACTTTTATTTTGTGTGGATTGCAAAAATAGCCTTGTGCTTCCCATCCAAAAAGTTTTGGCCGAAATTTGGCCGATTTGGCCGTAAGATGGCGTGAAATTGGCTGTAAAGCTTGTCGTACATCTGTCAACCCTGGAGGTGAGGTAGGCGATAATGGCGGAAGATTAATGGAAGAAGTAGAGAAAATTTTGGGATATGCTATCTCCGTTATTATACATTTGCGACGGTAATGTAATAGATGAAAATGATCTTATAATTAGACGTCTTATTAGAATATGATAATAGATAAGTGGTAGGAATGTGGAATGTGAAACGCAAAAATACCGGGCGGGCTAGTTAGCATGCTAACTATCTCCTTTTGAGGTATTTGTCAATAAATGTTTTGAATTTGAATTTGTATTGGGGATTTTGATTGGTAGATCTAATTTCGGCTGTATCTCTGTCAGGGTAAATATTAAATAATCCAAAGGTGGAATTTTTATAGTTATAATAAACTATTCATTGTTATTTAAGATCATGATAATTTTCCAAGTGTTCATTTATTTGCTTAAATAATGAAGAGATTAGATCTGTGAATCTTGTGGCAGCTCTGATTGAGTTGAGTTGCCAGTTCAATAATCTAATTTCTACATTATTTAAGCAAATATATGAATACTTGGAAAATCATCATGATCTTAAATGACAATGAATACATTATTATTATAAAAATTCTACCTTTGGATTATTTAATATTTACCCTGACAGAGATACAGCCGAAATTATATCTAACAATAACAATCCCCAATACATACAGCCTTACTTTACCAAGTATTGCCAGGTAAATTTTTTGAGTACGAGAGCCAGTGTGGGGGTCGATGCATCTTTGGCTGACTGTACATAATTCCACTTAGTCAGCTGTTGTCAGAGCCAGATACTGTAAGTTGTCTTAAGTTTTACTTTTAGTTGAGGTCTTTATTTACACCCATCATGTAGGGACGGCAGTCCTATACACACGGGCCAACCGGGCGTCAAACTACAGACTCTCGCCTCGTAGAGCTAGTGGATGCAAGTTATTGCCAAGGAATAAAACAGTGGATCTTGCACCTCACAGAGTGCACTAAGAAGAGTGGGTGGAGTAGAGGTTCTCTAGGGAAGATATTTTTATATGATACAAAATTTTGGATACAACGGTATAATAATATCTAAGACGTTGATGGTTAAGATGAATTTACAGAGTTCGTCAAAGGTTTTGTTAGGTGGCAACAAGACTGGGTTTCCGATTTTCCCCATAAATTCGACATTACGTGGGAACAAGGAATAATTTCTCACCAATTCCCAACATGGCCTATAGCCTTGCTTGATTCTGACAGTACAACAGTACTGCGCCAGCTGTATCGGTATTTTGTCTCATAATATTAATTTTATCATAGGAGCCATCACTAACATGGCACCTCGCTGTTCACTACGTTCTTCGTTTATGATTTCAAGAGCGGTTTTCTTGAGGAGCGTCTTTTCTCGACCAGCAGTTATGGTTTGTCTTCGGAACAACTTATTTATAAGATAGACTTTCAGAAACACTGTACTCTTTTATATTTCTTTCAAGGCCCTGGTAGTAGAGGTACAAATACCTCATTATATAAAACAATTAAACATCATCCGCGCGGACTGTTCTATGATTCCTGTTGGCAAGAGTTACTCGCGAGGTGTTTATTTGGAGCAGCAAGAGGTTACATAGATAACTCGCAGTCTACAGTATATGTAACAAGAAGTCTAAAGTCTGCATATATCATACTTGTATTTGTACTAATAAACTAATAGAGATTATTTCCATGTCGACTTGTGTACACATTCACTATGAACAACTGGAACATGACCTATAACCTAACAATTCCTGTTCTCAAGTATCTTTCGTTTTTGATAAAAAATCAATTGCAGTGACACTTGCTTAGAAGAAAAGCCCTGACATGTAAAACTCAAAGGTATAGAAACGCCAAAGGCGCTAAATAGCGTTTTCTTTCTCTTGTTACATTGTTAACGGCGGGGTTACTTCTGAACGCAAGACTCTAGCAGAAGGTACGTGAGCAGTACCTGGGTGCATGAGAAAATGAGGAAAACAATTTATTTATGGCGGCTCTCTTGTGCTGATTCACGATTACAGTATGTCTGATCGTATACAAATTTCATTGCTCTCAGAAGAATTCCTTGTATCTTTGAGGCATAATAACCACGTAAAATAATGTATTATCATAATGAAAAGGTGGAAGTGAGTTTCATAGGCCTAGCGGGCCATTAGGACAATGCGGATACAATAAACTGTCGTCTTTTTCAGCACTTAAGGAGGCAATGTGGTCTGCACTGCATTGGACAGCCTGTCTTCTCCACCTATAAAGTTAGGCACCTATTTACAGTTGGGTGAACTAGGAGCGAACCAACGACCCTATGAACAGGAGGAATGCTGTAACCACTTACCTTATACAGTATAGGTAGCAGTGAAACTGGTGAGCTAGTTTTGTCACACGAAGATTGTCTTCTTGAAATGATATCGTGAGTGAAACCTCGGCATCGATCTACAATATGCTCAATGTTGTATTCATACAATGCGTTTCTCAGAATAAGTTCATTTTTTACCCTATGATCCAGCATGGATTGGAGGTTAAAGAAATTAGAAAGGATTATTAACTTTTCAAAGCATATAATAATTATGACTAAGCCAAAAGATATCTTTATTACATGGCCTAACCTGAAAGTGTTTCAAGTTCAACTCACTGATAAAGCAACAAAATATTAGAAAACGTATGATATATTTCACTACTGATCCCAAGTAATTGAAGTTTGGCAGCGAATGTTACACGTTTTAAATAACATCAAAATGAACACACTAAAACAAGGCAATTTTATTCAGTTCAGAGGGGGCCCATGCTTTCCCCACAAGAGAACTACCAGTACTCACATGTATTATTCAGAATTCTGAAGATAAGACTGGATTTCGTAACTGAGTTATTTGTAGAAGTTTACACCACTAGCCAGTTATGTTATGGCATCACTGCACATTAAGTATCTTCACAATTGACTGCGAGGGAAGCTACCTTGCGTGTTCGGCACTTAAGTCTTCGCTAAGCTGGGAAGACCTGTGAAGGATCACAAGACAGTAAGGACGTCGGAGAGAACGTTCGTCCAGTAGGTAGAATAAGACTGTACTATCGTTGCCCTGTAAACAAACAATATGTTAACTCCTCATAAGCCATAATGTGTTACTAAGTTTGCGATAACAAATGTTATCAGTCATAAAAAAAAAATTATTTTGTCTGATATAAGTTTAGAAATTTATTCTCGAAATTTCTGTATTAACCTACAGTATGCCTAACACACAGCTAAATTTACTACAGCAAATTGTGCCAATATAAGCCTTTGTAATGAATTTCTAAAATATAAGTTTTGCTTGATAATATAAACAAAGTTGCAAGACGTTATTAAGAGTGTAACTAGTTAATTACGTTTGAAAGAAATTAAAAAAGTTTTATCAAAGCTCCTGTTAGTAAAGCACTACAGAATATACCTTAATACCTGCGATCGAATAATGTGTGTGATGACAGAGCACACCTCAGTCAGTATTGGCAACAGGTGTCTGACATTACCACCTGGTGGAGTTTTAGACCTTACCCAAATTGCACGTGTCCTCGGTAGTCTCGAGGTTCCCACTGTACGGTGATTTGTGTCTTAGGGTCGCCTCCCTTGTGCTGCACGGCGCCCTGCAGAGAGACACCAAGCCCACACTCAGTCTACAATATGGTGTATCTATTTCTTTCGTGTCAATTATAGGAATGAGAATATAGTGATAGAAATGCTAATGTATAAAATTTAAGTCATGCATCCAGTGGAAGGGAGAGACAAGAGTGTAGGAATTAATTTAAATGCTGGGTCTTCGGAGAAATACAAAAGAATGGGGGAACTAATAAAGACACCCTGAAAACATTTGGAGTAGCCAACCCTCAGACAAAAACTGCACCTTGATATACATAATATTTATATCAGGTATGTGATGTGATAATATGATTTCTTCACACATATATGAATGTACTGTTTTTCAAAATATTCAGCATATTTTTCGTCATCACTGATCACATTTTTGCCACCCCGCATGCTTGTAGATGTGACCAGGTTTGTGCGGCAGTAACCATCAGAGAGGAGAAAATGTATATTGTGTTTGCGGTAACGAAATATATTAAGAGTTGGCAGGTGGAAAAGAAATTCAATTTGTTTTAATCGAAAACTTCAGTTACCCATGGGGTAAAGTAATTGCAAGCTCAAAACCTGTTTCAATAATTTTTCTCGTTAAATTATGTTATTTAAAGATAGAAAGGCAATCCTTCATTACATTATATACATGAACCTTCTTAAAGAAAGAAAATAAGGTTAGAACATGAATTCATCCCTTTCATCCAATTGTAACTTTCGTATTTCCATCTGGCCAGCGCTAGACGATTACACTAAACAGTGGAAATCCCGTCGGTATTGTCAAAGCATTATTATATTGCACAGTAATCTCTCCCAACTGATATACACTTTTCCTCCCACCCTAAGTAACCCCCCGGACACGTATACCCTCTCTTCTCCCTCCCACTCACTAGCGAATGCTCCGAATTTACACTTCAGAGTTCGGGTGTTCAAACTTCAGGGAGAGAGAAGATTGGCAACGCTAAGTGGTAAAAGCAGGAATGGAGCCAACTACAGGTACTGTATATACATTGGCTGTATAAGGACGTTCTCTGATATGCATGTTGGACTGTATACCTACGTTGTCTATATACATGCTGAGCAATTGCAAACTTGCATGGCGATTTAATGAATATCTATCTATCTATCTGTATGTCTATCAATCCCTAAATCAAAATACAAACCCCGTCAAAGGTACAGCTGATGATCCTGCCGGGTATCTGAACCTTCGTAAAGTGGCCCGCACGCTGACCTTGCTCATCCTTTGCCTGCAGCAGGAACCCTTTGAACTCCTGCTGGTTGTGTCCGTACACCGTCACTGAGGGGAAACGAGTTTTGCTGAGTCAGTTGTGTTCTGACCTCGCTAGAGGAAAGGTCACGGTAGACTTAGCTCCCGGGGATAAATTGTCAGTAATGGCTAGTGCTACTTGTGAACAGGGCTGTGCCCTTCTGAGGGCCGAGTTAGTGAAGGTCAAGGAAGAAAACTTGAAATTAAAGGAAGTGACAGCGAGGATGAAAGAAGAAGACATGAGACAAGGAAAGCCCGTGTCTGACGAAAACTCAGGCGAATGGAAGGTTGTGAGGAGAAGAACGACCAAAATGGTAGTGAGAAAAGACACCAAGGAAACGACAACAGTTAAGTGTACAAACTCTTTTAGTCCTTTGATAGACGAATTGGAGATTAGCATAATCAGGGACAAGGCTGACAAGGAAGGTACGAAAACCTCAATTGTTGGCGATTCCCAGGTATGGTACCTGGACAAAGCTTTTTGTGGTATAAATAAAAATAGGATGAGGGTTTGTTTGCCAGGAGCTGGGGTGGGGAAAATAGTTGACAGGATGGACACTATCTTGTCTGGTAATGGGAACAAACCCATTATCTTCCTCAGTGCAGGAGACAATGATATTGGCCGGTGGAGGAGTGAGGAGCTTCTTGATGAGTTCAAGACAGCTATTGAACGAATTAGGTTGAAGGGAAGGATTCCTATCTGATGTGGTGTCCTGCCTAGAAGGAAGGTTGGCAATGAATGGTTGTCAAGGGCAGTTGGTGTCAACGGCCGTCTTGACAGATATTGCAAGTCAATATCATTTCCAGTCATTGACAACTGGGACAACTTTTACGGCAGAAGGGATCTTTATGCTAGGGATGGGGTGCATCTGTCTAGGGATGGGGTGGCAACCCTGGTTGGCTCTCTCAAGAGGGCAGTTCAAAAGATGTCGAAGTCTTTAAACTGCTAGGGGAACACATAGGCACGGAAGAGGAGGAGACTGCAGTGGGAGCGGGTAAACAAAGTGAAAGGTTACAGGGAAATAGTGCTAGGAATGATGACAAAACTAAATTAGGCAGAGAGTTAAAACCTAAACGCGACAAAGAGAGGACTCAGAACAAGACTAACTTAAATACTTAAATGTCTACTACACAAACAGTAGAAGTACGCGAAACAAAATGGATAAAATCCGGGCGTTGGTATGTACCGAAAAAATTGATATAATAGCATTCACCGAAACATGGATAAACTTAGACTCACGTGAGTTACCTGTCGAATACCAAATGGCAGGTTACAATTATTCCATACCGATAGGCAGATTATGAAAGGAGGAGGAGTAGCAATCTATGTCAGGGATAATCTGAAGTGTGAAATAAATAAGGAAATAAAAACTGAACTGAAAACAGGAACAATTTTGATGGAATTAACCAATGGTAGGGAAAAATTAATTGCAGGAGTAATATATAGACCTCCTAATCTTGATAGAGTTAATGAGCGTCTTATTTGGGATGAAATGCGCAGGGCATCCAGGCATAGCAATATCTGTATAGTAAGCGACTATTATTTAAGCCAAATACATTGCATCGACCTTGCAGGAAACTCAGAATCAAAGGATTTTCTTGAAACAGCTCAGGATTGTTTCCTGAATCAACATATAACCGAATTAAACCTGGGTAATAATTTACTCGATTTAGTTCTGTCAAACAGAGAAAACCTCATTAGTAATGTCAAGGTAGGGAACGAACTTGCAAACAGCGGTAAAAAAGAAATAAGATTTCAATTAGAATTTAATGGCAGTCGCAAGGAAAATTCCATTAAAGTCCCAGATTTCGGAAGGGCAAACTTTGATAGGTTGAAAAGGCAGCTGAGAGAAGGGGTAACACGTTTGGGGATGGATTACATGACCTCACACAATGTACCCACAGAGGGTGACCTCACTTTACCAGGAGACCTGACAACGATATCCTCACAAAATATGACTGTTGAGGATGACCTGATCACGAGATCTGAGATTGACGAGTTCCACAACAATAAAAAAATATTGAGTTACCTAATGCACAATGGCAGAACATACCATACAAAAAACTCAGATCAGACAACACTGACCCTAAATGGATAAATAATTATTTAAAGAATGTTATCGGACAAAGGAAGGCTATAAGTAGGGGAATAAATTGTGAAGTTTACCTCCGAGATTATTATAAGGTATTGGCCAGGAGGGTTAAGACCGAGATAAGAAAAGCAAAGAGGAATAATGAACTGAAGGTAGCAAGGGAGGCAAAGTCAAACCTCAAGGGAGTCTTTCAAATGTATCAAAGTAAAACACGAGAAAAAAATGGACTAATACAGTCAGACCGGCGAGCTAACTGATAACGCCGGAGAAATGAGCAATAATCTGAATAAATATTTTTCAACAGTTTTCACCACCGAAAATTTAAACATGATACCCGACGTACCGACTTTATACAGAGATAGTGAAGAAAATAAATTAAGTGAGATAGTAGTGACTAGTAACGATGTTAGTAAGCAAATAGACAAGCTAAAGCCTAATAAGTCGCCAGGTCCCGATGTGATATTTGCCAGAGTATTAAAGGAATGCAAGGAAGAGCTTATTATGCCCTTAGCAAATTTGTTAAACATATCCTTAAAAACGGGTTTAGTACCAGAATTCTGGAGGATAGTGAAAGTAATACCGATTGTCAAGAAGGGAGATCACTTTCCTCTAACTACCGTCCAATCAGCTTAACGTCATTTGTTGGCAAATTACTGGAAGCAATATTTTCAAACTCTGTCTAACTAATCTATAAACATTCTTTTCATCTGTCTTCGAATCAGTGGACGAGGGGCACGACTATGATGTGGTATATCTTGACTTTAGCAAAGCCTTCGACAGAGTCCGCACGAAAGACTAATACAAAAAGTGGAGGTTCATGGCATTGGAGGAAATATTCTAAAATGGATTAGGGCGTGGTTACAGGACAGGAAACAGCAAGTGGGCATTAGCGGCACTAAATCCGATTGGAGTAACGTCACTAGTGGAGTACCCCAAGGCTCAGTATTTGGACCATTATTATTTATTATATACATAAACGATATAGATATCGGCGTAGACAGCAACATAAGTAAATTTGCTGAAGACACTTAAATAGAGCGTATAATTAAATCTGACGAGGACTCCACAAAACTACAAGGAGATCTAAATAAAAATTTCGAATGATCTGAAAAATGTCAGATCAATTCAAAGTGGACAAATGTAAAGTACTTTGTCTAGGAGATGTAAACTGAGAAACCAGATATCAGTTGAACAACGATGTTATAGAGAAATCCAAATGTGAGAAAGATTTAGGAGTAATGATAAGTAGGAATCTTAAGCCAAGTAAACAATGTGTATTTGCTCGAAACAAGGCTAACATAATACTTGGGTTCATACAAAGGAGTGTTAGTTAGAAGACTAGAGAGGTCATCCAAAACTATATCTTTGGCTTGTGAGAGCTCACTTGGATTACGCAGATCAATTCTGGTCACCGTATTACAGAATGGAAGTAGATTCTCTTGAAAGAATTCAGAGGAGAATGACAAGACTAATCCCGGGCATTAGGAACCTTGAGTACAGAGACAGGTTAAAGCATCTTAACTTGCACTCCCTCGAGAGACGTAGAGTGCAAGAGGGATGATATGATAGAGGTGTACAAATGGAAGTCAGGGCTAAACAAAGAGTACATTACAAAGGTACGCAAACTATCCTACCAGGAGCGAACTCGTAATAATGATTTTAAATTAGAAAATTTATATTTAGGCGCGAAATAGGCTTGGAAATAGAGTAGCGGTCGAGTGGAACAAGTTACCAAACATCACCATTAACTCGAATACGCTGAATTGCTTCAGACATAGGTTGGATGAATATATGAGCAATAGGGGTTGGGTGTAAATGGGACTGCCCAGTTTGGGCCAATAGGCCCGCTGCAGTTTCCTCCATTCTTATGTTCTTAACACTTATTTACGTGTACTTCCTCACAGCTCTCTAGTATCCTTCATGGTTTCTTACACTCCACATCCGTAACTGCCTCACAGGTCCTAATACTACCACACAGCTCCTTATACTGCCACACAGGTCCTAATACTGTTTCACAGTTCCTTTTACTGCCTCACAGGTCCTTATACTGTCACACAGGTCCTAATACTGGTTCGCAGGTCCTTATACTGCCTCACAGGTCCTTATATTGCCTCACAGGTCTTTATACTGCCACACAATTCCTTATACTGCCTCACATTTCCCTATACTACCTCACAGGTCCCTATACTGCCTCACAGGTCCTTATACTGCCTCACAGGTCCTTACACTGCCTCACAGGTCCTTATACTGCCTCACAGGTCCTTATACTGCCTCACATTTTCCTATACTGCCCCCTATTTCCCTTTACTGCTTCACAGGTCCTTATACTGCCTCACAGGTCCTTATACTGCCTCACAGGTCCTTATACTGTCTCGCATTTCCCTATACTGCCTCAGGTTTTTGTCCTGTCTCTCAGGTCCTTATACTGCCTCTCAGGTCCTTATACTGCCTCACAGGTCCTTACACTGCCTCACAGGTCCTTATATTGCTCACATTTTCCTATACTGCCTCCTATTTCCCTATACTGCCTCACATTTTTAGTTTAACAAATTTATTGGCAGAGCTTGTAGTACAGTTTGCCTATTCTGAGTAATTCAGTCAGGTCTTGACACTGAGGGTGGTATCACTTCTCACTGTCACGCAGGACAGAGGTTCACACACAAAGAAATACATCATATTCATTAACAACTATAAATGTATAGAGGTCAGATTCAAATGGATAATGTCACTGTTCACTGCCATGCAGGACAGAGGTTCGTACACAAAGAGTTGCATCATATTCATTGACAGTACATATACATATATGTAAACACGCACACACACATATACATACATATACGTATATACATACACATATACACGTACACGCACATATACATGCACACACGCACACATACATACATATACGTCGGTCAGATTCATGTGGGTAATGTCACTTTTCACTGCCATACAGGACAGAGGTTCGTACACAAAGAATGCATCATATTCATTGACACTATATATAGGTCAGATTCATGTGGGTAATGCCACTGTTCACTGCCACGCAGGACAGAGGTTCGTACACAAAGAAGGAAATACATCACATTCACCAGTAGCATATATAGGTCAGTGGATCACATACATTGGAGTCATATTCTAATTGAAGACTAATCAGTGTGGGCTAGCAAATTTGGGATAAACAGCAAGAATGTCCTCAAGCACACCTGATTCAATGAAGTAATTACATAGTTCAAGATACAGTAAGTCAGGTGGCCTGAAGTCTTTGACAGTGTCACATTCAATAATATAGTGTTCAAGTGTATGCTTCAAAGGTTTATCACAAAGTTTACATGCTGAGTGTTCCGGTATGGGTACAGCGTTACTAACTTGCCAGATGTGTCTGTATCCTAGCCTAATTCTGGCCACGACTACATCACATTGTCTGGTTCTGTCCTTATGCTGGCCATACCGGTACCTCTTGTTACAAAATTTGTCATATTTACTAATGCTACAACTGTCAGGTCTCTCTGCATTTCTCACTTCATCTAGATCAGAGTTCATGATTCTGACTTGAATGTTTTTAATTACAGCATTGGACAGACCAAGGTCGCGGTCAACATTTTCTTTCTTACATGCCTCATTGGCCAGTCTATCAACATGGTCATGATACCTGATTCCAACATGGGACGGAATCCACACAAATTCGATACGAAAGTTGTTCTCATTGGCAGTTATCACATTCCTTTTAATATCACACGCAACTTTAGACATAGAGCCTGACGGGCTGTTCATTGATTTCAAAGCACTTTGAGAGTCACAGAATATCACCCCACCTCCATTTTCTTTGAGGTAGTCTGTGGCGAAGTAGATTCCAGTTAGTTCAGTTTGTGTTGTGCTGGCCCAGTTGTTCAGCCTTTGTTTGGTTGACACTATCATCTCTTTTTCTTTATATATTACAATTGCACAGCCTGTTCTACCTGTGTTCGCCCTTATACTGCCTCGCATTTCCCTATACTGCCTCACAGATCCTTATACTGATCACATTTCCCTGTACGGCCTCACAGGTCCTTATACTGCCTCACATGTCCTTATACCCCCTTATCCATCCTCACACCCCTTGAAGGTCCTGAAAGTCTCCCACACGTTGTACGACGAAAGACAAAAGTCGTGTCGTGAAATTTGGTGAAAACATATGCCGAAGGGCTAAATTTTTGGTGCGCTCTGCCTTGTGGTATAGGTGGCTCTCATAATGTTTCACGAGTCATATTTAATCTTCGGACAAAACCGCGACACGACTTTTGTCTTTGATTGTACATTTCCTCATACTTCCTCACACTCCCTTACACCGCTTTACTCCTTTACAGACACTCACATAAGAACATAAGAAGGTAGGAAACTGCAGCGGGCCTATTGGCCCATACCGGGCAATCCGATTTGCACCCAATCCCTATTGCTCATATATCTATTCAACCTGTGTTTGAAGCTATCCGGCGTATTCGAGTTAATGATGATCTTTGGTAACTTGTTCCACTCATCCGCTACTCTATTTCCAAACCAATGTTTACCTATCTCCCACCTAAATCTAAATTTGTCTAATTTAAAACTATTGTTTCGAGTTCGCTCCTGGTTGGATAGTTTGAGTATCTTTATTATATCACCTTTGCTTAGCCCTGACTTCCATTTATACACCTCGATCATATCGCCCCTCACTCCACATCTCTCGAGCGAGTGCAGATTAAGATGCTTTAACCTGTCTCTGTACTCAAGGTTCCTTGCCCGGGATTAGTCTTGTCATTCTCCTCTGAATTTTTTCTAGGGATTCTATATCCATTCTGTAATACGGTGACCAGAACTGAACTGCGTAATCCAAGTGAAGTCTCACACGCACAAGATATAGTTTTAGGATGACCTCGCTAGTTTATATCCCTCACAAGTCCTATTAGAGTCCTCAACACCTGTCTCACCGTAGTAGGAACTGTTCCTGGGGGTGATGTAGATGCCGTAGGGGGCTGATGAGCTCTGGGGGCCGAGAGAGAGGTGACCGGGTAGCATTGTGTCGCACGCCACCGCCACGCTGAGGCTACTGTATGCTTCCCCTCCTCCCACCACCGCCCACCATACTGCCGCCCACACCGCCGCCCCTGTCGACACCCACGCCATTCTTGGGAGTCTGTATGATCCTGAAGATATTAACAACTTCTAGAGTAAATAGAAATTATAAACTTTTAATTAAATAATAAATTGAGAGATATAACTAACTGGAAGAACGAATAAATCAAATACATTTTAATTATATACTACACAATAATACAATAACAGATATCAGAAGCTTTTAGTAATATTAGAAAAAAACTGCACCTATAGAATACTGTACACTTAGCATTTTCCGGGATCAATGACCTTCCCAGAGGAGAAAATGACGCGTGATACAACATACAGCTTCAATTTACTTCAAAACCCAGTCAACATAACCACGGAGAGGGAGAACCTTTACTCAGAACCACATGGAAAGAGTTGAAAGCTTCGGTTTAAGGTGATTTATGTTGGGCACTAATCTTCAGGTGATCTGATGCCTTGCTTTGTTGTTAGGTGACGTCACCTCCGTTTGTGTTGAGCCTCTTTAGTTAAACCAGCGGTAATGTATGATTTCCACGTGTGAGGACCCATCAAGAGGTTGATATTAACACTTACATGAGTTAGAGAAGAATAAAAAGACCTGTCGAATACCAAATTAAAGGTTACAAATTATTCCACGCAGCCGCTGAGAATGGACGGGGGCCGGAGTTATATATATATATATATATATATATATATATATATATATATATATATATATATATATATATATATATATATATATATATATATATATATAGAGCAGAGCAGAGACGTTACCGAGAACAAGTTCTGGCTTGAATGTCATGTACACTAATACTGACACGTTCCTTGATAAGAGAGAGGTACACCAACCCGATAGAGTAGGTGTTGTAGAACTGTTGTACAAGAAGAGAAATTTGAAATACTTTATTGACCATAAAACAATTACATCAAAAGGACAGGGTAGTATACTATTCCCACCCTCACCTTTGCCATCCCCTTTTGGGGTTTATAAAAAGTTATAAATGTTATAACAATAATTATTTTTACATCAATGAAATAGTTCATTTTGGCATGAGCACTACTACATTAAAAGAACAGATAATGTAATCCTACACAAAATTAAATGTCATAACAATGGAGTAAAATTTTTATACATGGAAGAATAATTTTAATCTTTACATTATTAATCATCCAACAAACTTGTCCCAAAGATGATGCAGTTGACAAGGTTGACCCGCCCCTCCACTTATCTGTCAGTAATATTTGTATCCCAATCTTAGTCTTATTATTTCAGTATCAACAGATGGTAAGTTAGACCCGTAAATTACATTGGTGTTTTGTAAAACATACAAATAGTGCTGAAAACTCTCGCTACATATGGCAATCACTTCTCTTCTCGCTTTTCCCCATTCCTCCTTGTTTCTTTTCAATTCCCTCTTTATCGTTCTAATACTTACATTTTTAACAATATATATATATATATATATATATATATATATATATATATATATATATATATATATATATATATATATATATATATATATATATATATATATATATATATATATATATATATATATAAAATCAACACCTCACTCCGCCAGGATTCGAACTCACGGCCCACGACTGGCCAGGTCTCCAGAAAATCGTAGGTGTGCCAGGAGTCGGTACTGAAATATTGTTGACTAATTACGCCTACTCGTTTCTACCTAACCTGGGGTAATAAGACAATGCAGAATGAAGCGAAGCTAAGATTAATAGAGTTATGAACTTTGCGTTATGTCTGTATGTTTAATAAATTGTAATTCAGATAAAATCGTGTGAGACTAACTAATTATGTATCAGATGGATCACCATGTAATATTATGAACGCCTTCTCCTCTGCAGGTTTTGACCACATCAATAAATATTGAATGCGTCAAAAGGCGAGTTTCAATCATTCCCTTCGACTTGCCCGTCACCTGAACATGCTTAACCAAGACGTTTTCAGTCAAAACAATACGGGAGGGCTGTCGAAGGGAATTCTCAACTACCATGAGGACCATGGGACGAGCCACCAACGCCGGGAGTTCAGCGTGGGAGAGCGTAGGTCGTCAATCAGCCACCCACCCACAGTGGGTGGGACGTCAGCACCGGAGACAGTGATAGCGAGTGTTGTGTGTTTGAGTGAAGTGTCTTAAATACCGGACAGCGTACGGGGCTGTGAGCGTTCCTTTCCTTTCGAAGAGGGAGGCCGCGCACCCAGTGAGCGAAGTTTCAGAACACCCGGACAGTGTCGTAATGTTTGGTCTGGGCGGAGGGATAGTTAGCGTTCGCTCGGACACGCACTCCAGTGATTATAACGAACAGCTGATCTTCCTATACCAGTGATATACCATAGTATATCAAATATCACCTAAAATACTATAATACCTTATCTCAGATTATTTGTAGTCAAGAAATATTTGCTTTTATTGAAATTCGACTCCGAGAATTTTCAAAATTCTTATTGACATTATATTGATATTGGTAGTTTATTTAGCCAGAAGAACATAGATACAAATTAATAATAACAACAATAATAATAATAATAATAATAATAATAATAATAATAATAATAATAATAATAATAATGATAATAAGGAACAATGTGTTAAGTTTTAATTGCAAGAAAGTGGTTTTCTTACCGTAGAACTCAGATACCTTCACACTGGTTACTCACCCAGGAGATTATGGTGTTGTAGTGGACGTCTCCCCTACAACTGCTATCGGCATTCCAATGAGACAGTATCCTAGCAACCAAACGAGCGGCCCAGGGGGGGCGTCACCAGATGCCACAGTATCCTAGCAACCAGCCACCTGCTACGTCTTCCCTAGCAACGGAGCCGAGAAACCGGCGGGTTTACTTCCGGCTGCTGTGTATATAAGCTCTGTCTCTCCATTAAGATTCATTCTGGCCTCGGTTCCTGAACACGCAACATCTCCTCCTCCGCCGCTGCCTGGCGGCCCTCGCTTCTCCTCCGCCTGCCTGGCGGTCCTCGCTCCCGCCGGCGAGCATGGCGACCCACCAGCTGTCTTCTCTGAGCGTCCTCACCAACCAGCTCTCTTATTCTACTCTACGTTCCTGAACACGCAACACCTCCTCCAAGCAAGCTCCTCGCTGTCCAGCTTTCATTCAACCAGGAGGCCAGCAACAGGCAACATCTTCTCTAACGAAGCTCCTGCACATCTACCTCCTTCAACACGCTACTCACCGAACGTGTCTACTGAGCAGCTCCTCACCACACGGCATCTCCAGCACCAGACTGTCTACCATATAACTTATATTATATAAGAAAACCACCACCTTAGAGTTTCCATCCATCCTGAGTGCTAGACAACATAATATCACGAAACCCTACAGTGTATCACTACGTAGAATTTCACTCTGCTTCCGGCATTCAATGCGTTGTGTTCTTGATAAATGATGATTTAATGAATTCCATTAACTTCCAACATCCATCTAAGTTATTGGTTATACTTGTCATAACCAATCAGTCATTACCTTTGATAATAATAATAATAGAGGGGTCACAGATACGGGCAGATAATTGCACTTATGTTTATTTGGCACAATTCCATACACTGGACTTAAAAATTTGCATGGATAGGTCAGTCACTCACATTCACGCCACAGTACCGTAAGTTATAAGGGAGAGTTTGTCAACCTGGAGAATTAATCGTTTAGATCTATTAGGCCGGCCTGGAGTGCTCTTGTAGCAAACAGGCCCTCACCATTGATCACTTCCTTTACAGGATGTGTTAACTTGTCGCAGGACCCAACAACAATCTCGGGAATTTGCACACACAGACTCGTAGCACTGGAAGGACTGTATGGCCCCTGTTCTAAATCCGCGGAGCAGGAGGTCTTCTATAACCCATGGTCTAAAGCCGACTGGCTAAAATGTGGTTTTGAGGCGTGAGATGACCCCTATCGGCTGGCCGGGTACCTTATCTCTACCCAAACAAACATTTGGGATGGGTTGTGCGGGAGGCCCAGCGCAACCCATGACACCATGAAGACATACATAATTGAAAAGGGCCCCCCTTTGAACATTTTCACCCTACTGACAGTTCCTAGCATATCTCGGGGACCGGACGGGGTGACAGTACCCCAAATGGGGAAGCACTTAACTTTTGTTGATCGTTACGAAGGATGGACCGTCTAGATATCTAAACGACCTTCTCATAAGACCTAATAATTTATTTGCCTGATTTACCTTCGTCTCGCAATGGCCCGCAAACTTCAGCTCATTGTCAACCTACACACCTAGGTCCTTCTCACATTCAGTCTCAAATAGTGCAGTTTCTTCAACCAGTTGGGACATAAAAATTATGATACGCCTCCTTACCGTTGGTACACCCCAAGTGCATCCTCTTACACTTCGTGACATTGAATCTCAGGAGCCATTTCTTCGACCATTCTTGGTGCTCACAGTGATCCTTCTGCAGCTCTTCACAGTCCGCTTGGTTCTTGATTTCCCGAAATAACTTTGCGTCATTGGCAAACATTTGTATGGAGGAGTGTACAACGTCAGGCATGTCATTTATGAAACAAACAACAGCGGACCCAATACAATGACCTGTGGTACTATAGTGGATTCCTTCCCTACAAACGCTTGTCGCTGAGTAGCCAACCCCACGAATTCCCCAGTGTATGCCTCGTGGTCTAGGTCAACCAGCGCCGCCATACATCACGGAGGTCAACTATTAAGCCACGCCTACCTCCGCTATATAAGACCTGACCTCGTGGTGACTTGCCTCTCTCTTTCTACCGACACCAACCAGCAAGCAACACCTCCTCCTCCTCCTCCTGCCTGGCGGTCCTCGCTCCCGCCGGCGAGCATGGCAACCCACAAGCTAGTCCTCCTCTGAGCATCCTCACCAACCAGCTCTCTCTACATTATGCTTGTAACCACGCTGCCACTTCCCAGCACGAAGCTGCACTGTACATCCAATACAATATGTATACAGAGAGCACATTGTGAGTTTCCTTTCTCCATCCCTTCCTGAGTGTGAACCAAACAACTCATAACCCCACAGTACCCCGTTTGTGACGAGTACAGATGATGAATTCGTGCCATTAATCACCA
>NW_024713129.1:2664072-2769072 GCF_018991925.1 Homarus americanus
TGTTTATTTCATTGTAATAGGTCTGGATTAATTTACTTCTTCTGGTAGTCTGTTGTTGAGTAATGTTCTAAGTGTGAAGTAGGGTGTGTTTGGTTATAGATGTTTTTATTGCTGAGTGCAGTCTGTCCATTTCTGAGTCTATATCTTCTGTTGTTTTTCCTTGGTTAATCAGACGGTGATTGCCGTCGTCTTTGAAGCTGTCCCAGTCTGTTTTACTCATTTTCAGTCTCTTTTTATTGGTATCTGTATGGGGCTTGTTGACAGTGTTAGTATAATTGGCAGATGGTCACTGCCTGTAAGAGGTCCCTGTATTATATAGTATTGAAAAGGCTTTGTTGTTAAGTAAAAATTAGTCTGGTGTCAATTCAGCTGTGATTTCTCCAGGCTGGTTAGGACCCAGATGATTATTGATTTTCCTTAAATTTATTTAATTGATTAAGGCAGAAATCACGGCGAGGTGAGGTTTTATATAGCGGAGGTAGGCGTGGCTTGATAGTTGACCTCCGCTCTGTTAGGCGGCGCTAGAAGCCGACCTTAGACCACAGGGCGTTGGCTGGGGAATTCGAAGAGGGGTCGGCTAGTCAGCGACAAAAGGGCAGTTGTAGTTGTAGGGGAGATATCCACTACAATCTCTCGAGATTTTTCATCCAGAGGTATTTGCCAATAACCACTAGGCAAATCAAGGTTGCTAAATACAGCATTATCCTTGCCTAAGGATTGTAAAATATCACTCAAGACAGGCATTGGGTACCTATCTGGGATAGTATTTTCATTGACACACCTAAAATCAATTACTGGGCGCCAACCTCCATCCTTCTTAGGGACTAAAAATAGAGGATTATTGAAACGGGATTTTGAATGTGTGATAACCTCTGTGCTTTGTTTTAGGGATATGTGATGTGAGGTTAAATTTGTGTGACCTAGCTGTTCCCCTGGTAAAGCTACAATGTTTCGGTAGTCGGCAAGCAACTCTAGGAGCCTAGTCTTGCCTTGAAGGTGATCAATCACCTTAACATGTGGTGTTATTTGATCTATCCTCTCCTGTCTGGTTTGTTTAATTGAAGGTGAAACACTACCAAGTGGGAATTGCATAGGCTGTTGGGCAACATGGGTATGATACACTAGAAAATCACACAAATAACATCCTTCTTTCAATATTCGTAACGCGCCTGTTCTGTTGAGAACTAGAACGTCTGTTAAACCACTAGGACAAATCGTGTTCAATGTAGATTCGCACGATAAGCCTTTAACCTTGCATGTTTCCGTAAGACAGACTACATCCGTCCCCGTGTACACGTTAGGTAAAACAACAGTGGCTCTGGTGATTTCCTCACTTTGAAAATGGACAGTTCCTGTTAAAACTGCAGGTACGATCGCGCAACTATTGCTGCTATAATCACGCTGGGGAAGTGAGTCTGTGAGGTCATGGGCTAGCTTTGGCTCATAATCCATCGTCCTCGTAGTAGGAGCGTTGGACAACACATTCACCCTTGCGGAGAGCAATGGTACAAACATGTGCATGGCACTGAAGGAAATACCATTAACTGTGATAGTATTTATGCTTGGCTGAACATCTATCAAATTAGTTTTAAGAGTTGGAAGAACTATTAAACCGTCAGCTGGTAAAATAAAGTCTTGCGAATATGGATCCTCGTTAGGGTGACAATAGTGCATAGGGGTGAATTTCTAAAATTGATTAAATGGAATGGCCATTGGTCCAATACTGCGTACCCATGAAAAAAGAACACAGGCGAAATCCTGGGTCATTTGGACAATATTTAGAGGTAGCTCAAGTCAATTGAAGTTTTATCCTTATAGGCAAAAAATACGAATATTCATAATATGCGGGTTTATTTTAAAATTTACATATTGAGCAAGTTTATGTGTACACTGTACATATAAATGATTAATTCCTTTTTAAAATGAAACTGCAGTGAACACGCTTACATCAATGGGTGGGAGAGGTGTGGACAACCCATTCATTGTTTTCGCTTTTTGCTTGTAAGGTCCTGTTTTGATGTCCCTGGTTGTGACCGCCTCTGCTCTTCAACAACCTGCAGCAGATGTTGACGCTGGTCTTCACTCTTCGTGATCTTGCTGTTGAACGCCTGTATCAAGGCAATCCCTCTCTCTGCAGTGTCGTTGATGACTCTGAGACCACCCACAACTGCTACGCCAGTTTTGAAGTCTTCATCATCAGACCATGTGTCAGGTTCCTTGGACAAAAAAGAAGTCTTCATTTTGAGACTTTCAAATAGAAAGTTTGATCCTCTAGAAGCAAAGTCTGAGAGCTGCTTTGTGGGAAGGGAAGATGTGGCAGGAAGAGCAGCACGTTTTGGTGAATCCTCGGTCGCCTTCCTCTCAACGATTGCCCGAACTATGTTTGTCTTCATTGTTGCATTAACTTGTGGATCGAAGAGTGCAAGACCCACCAAGCCTTCACTGAGGTACCACAGGTGACGACCGAAGACTGTGAGACATGTTCTTGATATTTTGACGTCGTAGTACTCTGACAGGTCTTGGAGGAGCCGCAAATCATTAGCAGGAGCGGAGGATGGAACGGAGGCCGTGAACCATGCACTGACATACACCCCTAGCACAAAGAATGTGAATCGTTTCAAGCCTAATGTCTCACGAGCAGTTAGTTTAAACTGATTAGCAAAAATCAGGATCTTCATGACATAAATGAGCTTAGCCATCCACCGTGCTCGGTGAAGTGCTCCGGGCCGTCGGAGATTAAACTTGGGTAGAGCTCCATCGAGACACCTGATTGCTAGCTCCAGTATCTCACGGTAATCATCACGTGGCTGCTGCTTCTTGCCCAGATGATGTTTCCAGCAACAGATGAGGTCATCTCGTTTCTCGTACAAACTTGGAGGGAGGTCTGAGAGAGGGCTGTAGTCATCTTGACTGATGTCCTTCCACTTATGCTTGAAGCGAGAGAAGAGAGTATTATCTGGTCCAGAGGAAGGCCCCATGCATTCCACATACGCTTTCTCGGCAACAAGCTCAAGGATGTGGTGACGACACGTGAGATGCAGAAGACGGCGGCCGAGTTTCTGCTCCAGAATGACACATGCCCCCGACAAGTGCCCAGTGTTTGAAGCTGTTGTGTCAAAACTGAGTGCTGAAACATTCTCTGATATTTTCCACTCTTCCAGCGCTGCACTGACTGCTGTAGCAATGGCCTGTCCAGTCCCTGACAATAGTTTCGGGACACCAAGCAGCTTTTCAGTATTGATTCCGGAGACAAGAATGGCGATTCGGTCAACACTCGCTCCTTGTTTATCAGGAATAATTTTTCCATCCCAGTGCACAGTGAGCACTTCACTAGGTTGAAATTTTTCTTTAATTTCGTTGGCAATCCAAGAACGGTGGGTCGCTCGCGAAGTACGCACTGTCTCATAGTTTAAAACTAGTTCCATTGGGTCATGACCTAGACTAGCAGCCGTGGCACTGACGATCCGGAGAGCAGAGCGGTGACTGATCCCAGTGCGGTCCAATGTACTTGACAATTCAGGGGTGATAACTTTGAGAGTAGCACGTTTACGATGCTACTGTACCAGTCAGACACTGGCACACAACCTCTTCCCCCTACACAGACTGACACCCGCCTCTCCCTCCCCTCTGCATTGCCAATAGCTGCACCAGCCAAAATACTTATTACTCATTTTTAGAAAAAATTTTAGGAACAACTTTAGTTTGAATTTGCATTCTACATATACCTGCAAAGTTTCATAGTAATCGGTTCATAAATAAAGAAATTAGAAAAAATCAATAATAATTTCAGTAGTGTTAACTTCAAATGGCTTGAGCCACCTCTAAATATTGTCCAAATGACCCAGGATTTCGCCTGTGTTCTTTTTTCATGGGTACGCAGTATTGGACAAATGGCCATCTAAAAAAAAAAATTCACTTTTTATTGTCACCCTAATCCTCGTGTTTCGAAGCCGGATTTGGTAAAACGTTACTCTGATCACCTAAGAGGCACAGGTAGTTCCCATTAGAGGTTCACGGCGCCATATGCTCGTTGAACAGGTTTTGTGCGAAATATAACAGAGTCTAGGATTGCTTTTAGTGTCCTGGTGGTCTAGAGGAACGTCCCGGTCACAGTCATAAGACGTCTGAATCCTGGCGGGGTGAGGTTGATTATATGTAGAAGTCCCATGCTTTATTAATGAATATATATAATATATATATATATATATATATATATATATATATATATATATATATATATATATATATATATATATATATATATACTGGTTCATTCCATCATTTACGTGGGAAGCGGCGCGGGCAGGGTGCCAGCCCAAGTCAGTGATAGTGAGGCCTGGGGGGCGAAAATGTAATAATAATAATAAATAATAATAGTCATAATAAATAAAATTTATGATAAAACAAAAAAAAATAAAATAATAAAACAATGATGATAATAATACAGTAACTGTAAAATAATAATAATATTAATAATAAAGAACTATAAATACAAAATGAAAAATCAAAAGTGAGAAACGATATATGTATGTTGTGTTGTCAATGATAAAGAGAAACAATTGAGACCCTGCAATTGCGTGTAAATGAAGCAGAAAGTCAGATGAACAACCTGGGACTTGGTCCACATTTTCGTGATGCCATATGGCAGAGGTCTACCATTAGACAACACATTATGCTTCTAATATCTTCCCAGGCGATTCCCTGTTTGGTAGCTTACTACCTACTACACAGAACAGGATATGGACTTTGAGGTTGACAAAGAGGCCTCAGGGATAATGATACAAGTGATACAGGTGAGGCCAATAATCTGCCCTGCCCGAAAACCAACCCCTCCCGTGTGCTCATTTCTACTAACTAAAGTTTTAAAAACCTAATATTATTGATATTACTCTTAAATATTAATTGTGCATACCATAATAAAATTAAGATGTTATTTTTACTACAAACGTTATATTGTGTCTAGTGAAGTATAATTTGTTTAGTATTTACTTGAGATTTTTGTTTTTAGCTCATAAAATTCAGAAATTCCCGCCAAAAATATAATTTACATTGCTGGAATTCTTAGAAGATAGTGATTAATTTGAATATAAACAAGCTAATTTGCATTAGACATACAAATTTTAGATCTAATAAGAATTATATTAGAGAGCAAAAATTGTATCTCTTGTGCAAAATATATGATGTTTTTATTCAAATTATGCCCTGTCTTAAGGAATCCATTAATGTCAATAATATTATCCTAACTATTTCTCAGGAGGAGGGAGCCTAGGGAAGAGGGAGGGGAACGGGAGTTGAGTCCATTATTTGAATGGACATTAACCAGCGACTGTAATTCTCTTAAATATGAATTGTGTGTGCATACCATCATAAAATTAAGATGTTATTTTACTACAATGCACATTGTGTCGGAAAAAGTGTAGTTTGAGTGGCCCAGTCTCTATTTCAATTAATCCCATATGTTCTGTTATTTCGTTAGAGTTTCGTTTTACGCGGACCTCCACAGGTTTAATTGACCAAACCGAGACTATACTGTATATTGTCACGCGCCTGAGCGCTCGTAGCTGCATCTGTTCACGCTTCCATTTCACAAGCTACTAATAATTTGTTAATTGTACTTTATTATATTATTATTGTTCTTAGTTACTTAGGTTAATTGTATATTTATGTATGTAATTTATATGCATCATTGTCTTACTCTGTTAAGTCAACTCAAGAGTAATATTAATTAATTATATAAAATATCCAGCAAATGTCTAGATCACGTGATATGAGACGCTCCTCCACCGCGTATCCACGCCACGCTGGCAGTAGCGAAAAACCCGTGGCATGGGTTAGACGTGTCTATTCGTTCTCTAGCCTTGACCCTTGACTAGTGCTTTATCCAGCCTTCTGCAATGCCCTAGGGTATCAGGTATTAGTGGCACGTTTAGTTAGGCCTAGGAAGGATCCTGGTGTAAGAGTATCTCCTGTTTTAGGATAATCATTTTGTATTGATTGTTGTATATATATATTTCGCCGTGTAATATAGTAATGTTAAGTAATATTTGTTTGGTCTAACTCTACAGTATAGTTTCGCCCTCCGGCATCACTCATTTTATTATACAATTACTTATTCCCTTAAATTCATGTTTGCTAATCATTACCCCTTCATAAATTGAATTAATTAATTATCTTCCTTTTGTAATTCACTTATTTCAACTGTTCTTACTTTTTCAAGTACATTTAGTTGAGTAGGTATTTGGTGGAGATAATTATTGCCGTGTCCCTATTTGTACCTTTTATTTGTTAATAACTTGGTAGGATTCAATTCCCAAGTATAAAGGATATTGGATAGCGATGGGGGCCTGTGTCCGGAGCTAACCGCCATTGTTGTCATATCAAGTGTTGTTACCGCCAGGTGTTGTTTCATCGCTAAGTATTTTTGGATGCAAGTTGCTGTGTCTACAGTGTTCATATATTGCTCCTGTTATTGCTGCTACGTGAGTTAACCCTTATCTTGTGTACCAGGTGTTAACCCCTTGCTGATGACATGTCCTGGCTTCTTACAGTACCTACAACTAGAGTTTCTCTCACCAGTAGGAGTGGATCCACCTGTCCCATGGACCATGGGCTCACCCGGGGTAGATGATGCAGAACCTGAGGGTCGGGTCGGTATGACAAGAGGCAGGGACCCCGATGTAGATGTTGGTGTGGGCCGCCTGAAGGAAGTGAAGGACTGGGACATGGGAGCATAAGACCTGGAATTTACATTTCTATTAGTTAAGGAATAATGGTCAGCCACTGGACCAGCATCAGCCAGAGTACAGATACCTCTCTGATCCAAGTGTGCTCGAATGTCACCTGGGATACACTTTCTAACCTCCTCTAGCAGGATTAGTTCAACAAGCTTGTCATGTTCTACATGGGCAGACTCACTTTCAATCCACCTCCGACAAAGAACCTGTTTCTGCCTGAAGAACTCCACAAATGTTTGTTTGTCAGTCTTCCGGCAGTTACGGAACTGTTGCCGGTAGGCTTCAGGAACAAGTTTATACGCGCTCAAAACCGCGGACTTAACAAGGGCATAGTCTAGACATTGATCCTCAGAGAGGGCAGAAAAAACATCTAATGCTTTACCAGTGAAAGATCTATAAATAAGTTGAGACCATTGAGAAACAGGCCACTTGTTAAGTCGGGCAATTTTCTCAAAAAGAGAGAAGAATTTGTCTGGTTCTTCCTCATTAAATTTAGGAACACTGTTGAGACATTTGTCTACACTGAATGTTGAAGTATTACTACCTTGAGCCAAACCTCGTTGTTTGAGAGTTTCCAGCTCCACCTCGAGTCTTTTGAGTTCAACTTGTAAGGCCAAATTACTTGGTGTAACAATTTCCTCTGAATTTCCCGACGGTTGGGCTATGATTTCATTGTCAATAAGGTAGTTGAGGACAGCCTCTTCTAACCTAGACTTATTCATGGAAGAGCGGCCTTCTACTTCATAATAAGCAGCGAGGGATTGCCACTCTGCCTTAGTAAGCCCCTTCAGTACTTCGGCTGAAGGTGAAGCCAAAAAGCTTTCCAGGTCAAACATGTTGAATTCAAAATCGAGTAGCGAAAAAAAAAGTAACCGTGGCAGCTAAGCTAACTAGCTAGCTAATTAATAATGTCAAAATGCAATAAACTGTGAAACACAGCAAGGGATTAACCAAACACCTGGTACACAAGATAAGGGTTAACTCACCAGTAGCTTAAGCAATAACAGGAGCAATATAAATGAACACTGTGAACACAGCAACTTGCATCCAAAAATACTTAGCGATGAAACAACACCTGGCGAGTAACAACACTTGATATGACAACAATGGCGGTTAGCTCCCGGACACAGGCCCCCACTTGTCGCTATCCCAATATCCTTTATACTTGGGGAGTGAATCCTACCCCAAGTTATTAACAAATAAAGGTACAAATAGGGAACACGGCAATAATTATCTCCACCAAATACCTACTCAACTAAATGTACTTGAAAAAGTAAGAACAGTTGAAATAAGTGAATTACAAAAGGGAAGATAATTAATTAATTCAATTTATGTTTTAAAGGGAGTAATGATTAGCAAACATGAATTTAAGGGAATAAGTAATTGTATAATAAAATAAGAGTGATGCCGGAAGGGCGAAACTATACTGTAAGGAGTTAGACCAAACAAATATTACTTAACATTACTATATTACACAAGACATACGAAATATATATATACAACAATCAATACAAAATGATTATCCCTACCAAACAGGAGATACCTTACCACCAGGATCCCTTCCTAGGCCTAACTAAACGTGCCACTAATACCTGATACCCCTAGGGCATTGCAGAAGGCTGGATAAAGCACTAGTCAAGGGTCAAGGCTAGAGAACGAATAGACACGTCTAACCCATGCCACGGGTTTTTCGCTACTGCCGAAGCGTGGCGTGGATACGCCGTGGAGGAGCGTCTCATATCACGTGATCTAGACATTTGCTGGATATTTTATATAATTAATTAATATTACTCTTGAGTTGACTTAACAGAGTAAGACAATGATGCATATAAATTACATACATAAATATACAATTAACCTAAGTAACTAAGAACAATAATAATATAATAAGTACAATTAACAAATTATTAGTAGCTTGTGTGAAATGGAAGCGTGAACAGATGCAGCGAGTTCCCGAGCGCTCAGGCACGTGACAATATACAGTATAGTCTCGGTTTACGTGGTCAATTAAACCTGTGGAGGTCCGCGTAAAACGAGAAACTCGTAAACGAAATAACAGAACATATGGGATTAATTGAAATAGAGACTGGGCCGACCCCCAAACTACACTTTTTCCGACACAATAGTACGTTGTAGTAAAAATAATATCTTAATTTTATGATGGTATGCACACACAATTCATATTTAAGAGAATTACAGTCGCTGGTTAATGTCCATTCAAATAATGGACTCAACTCCCGTTCCCCCCCCCTCCCCTCTTCCCACGTTCGTAGGCTCCCCTCCCTCACTGAGAAATAGTTAGGATAATATTATTGACATTAATGGATTCCTTGTAAGACAGGGAATAATTTGAATAAAAACATCATATATTTTGCACAAGAGATACAATTTTTGCTCTCTAATATAATTCTTAACTTAGATCTAAAATTTGTATGTCTAATGCAAATATTAGCTTGTTTATATTCAAATTAATCACTATCTTCTAAGAATTCCAGCAATGTAAATTATATTTTGGCCGGGGAATTTCTATGAATTTTATGAGCTAAAAACAAAAATCTCAAGTAAATACTAAACAAATTATACTTCACTAGACACAATATGTACGTTGTAGTAAAAATAACATCTTAATTTTATTATGGTATGCACACAATTAATATTTAAGAGTAATATCAATAATATTAGGTTTTTAAAAACTTACGTTAGTAGAAAAGATGGCTGGGCACACGGGGAGGGGGGTTGGTTCCGAGGCAGAGGGCAGATTATTGGCCCTCACCTGTATCACTTGTATCATTATCCACCACAGAGGCTTACAGGGCCTCTTTGTCAAACCCCTCAAAGTCCATATCCTGTTCTGTGTAGTAGGTAGTAAGCAGCTACCAAACAGGGAGGTACTACCGCCTGGGAAGATATTAGAAGCATAATGTGTTGTCTAATGGTAGACCCTGCTGCCATATGGCATCACGAAAATTGTGACCAAGTCCCAGGTTGTTCATCTGACTTTCTGCTTCATTTACACGCAATTGCAGGGTCTCAATTGTTTCTCTTATCATTGACAACACAACATACATATATCGTTTCTCACTTTTGATTTTTTTTCATTTTTGTATTTATAGTTCTTTATTATTAATATTATTATTATTTTTACAGTTACTGTATTATTATCATCATTGTTTTATTATTTTATTTTTGTTTGTTTTATCATAAATTTTATTTATTATGAATTATTATGACTATTATTATTATTACATTTTCGCCCCCCAGGCCTCACTATCACTGACTTGGGCTGGCACCCTGCCCGCGCCGCTTCCCACGTAAATGATGGAATGAACCAGTATATATATATATATATATATATATATATATATATTTCATTAGCCCAATAAAGCACGCGGACTTCTACATATAATCAACACCTCACCCCGCCAGGATTCGAACCCACGATCTTATGACTGTGACCGGGGAACGTTACCTCTAGACCACCAGGACACTAAAAGCAATCCTAGACTCTGTTATATTTCGCACAAAACCTGTTCAACGAGCATATGGCGCCGTGAACCTCTAATGGGAACTACCTGTGCCTCTTAGGTGATCAGAGTAACGTTTTACCAAATCCGGCTTCGAAACACGAGGATCCATATTCGCAAGACTTTATTTTACCAGCTGACGGTTTAATAGTTCTTCCAACTCTTAAAACTAATTTGATAGATGTTCAGCCAAGCATAAATACTATCACAGTTAATGGTATTTCCTTCAGTGCCATGCACATGTTTGTACCATTGCTCTCCGCAAGGGTGAATGTGTTGTCCAACGCTCCTACTACGAGGACGATGGATTATGAGCCAAAGCGAGCCCATGACCTCACAGACTCACTTCCCCAGCGTGATTATAGCAGCAATAGTTGCGCGATCGTACCTGCAGTTTTAACAGGAACTGTCCATTTTCAAAGTGAGGAAATCACCAGAGCCACTGTTGTTTTACCTAACGTGTACACGGGGACGGATGTAGTCTGTCTTACGGAAACATGCAAGGTTAAAGGCTTATCGTGCGAATCTACATTGAACACGATTTGTCCTAGTGGTTTAACAGACGTTCTAGTTCTCAACAGAACAGGCGCGTTACGAATATTGAAAGAAGGATGTTATTTGTGTGATTTTCTAGTTTATCATACCCATGTTGCCCAACAGCCTATGCAATTCCCACTTGGTAGTGTTTCACCTTCAATTAAACAAACCAGACAGGAGAGGATAGATCAAATAACACCACATGTTAAGGTGATTGATCACCTTCAAGGCAAGACTAGGCTCCTAGAGTTGCTTGCCGACTACCGAAACATTGTAGCTTTACCAGGGGAACAGCTAGGTCACACAAATTTAACCTCACATCACATATCCCTAAAACAAAGCACAGAGGTTATCACACATTCAAAATCCCGTTTCAATAATCCTCTATTTTTAGTCCCTAAGAAGGATGGAGGTTGGCGCCCAGTAATTGATTTTAGGTGTGTCAATGAAAATACTATCCCAGATAGGTACCCAATGCCTGTCTTGAGTGATATTTTACAATCCTTAGGCAAGGATAATGCTGTATTTAGCAACCTTGATTTGCCTAGTGGTTATTGGCAAATACCTCTGGATGAAAAATCTCGAGAGATTGTAGTGGATATCTCCCCTACAACTACAACTGCCCTTTTGTCGCTGACTAGCCGACCCCTCTTCGAATTCCCCAGCCAACGCCCTGTGGTCTAAGGTCGGCTTCTAGCGCCGCCTAACAGAGCGGAGGTCAACTATCAAGCCACGCCTACCTCCGCTATATAAAACCTCACCTCGCCGTGACCTGCCCTTAATCAATTAATAAATTTAGGGACAATCAATCATCTGGGTCCTAACTTTCCAACCTGGAGAAATCACAATACACAATCGACACCAGACAAAATTTTTACCAACAACAAAGCCTTTTTCAATTACCATATAATACAGGGACCTCTTACAGGCAGTGACCATCTGCCAATTATACTAACACTGTCAACAAGCCCCATACAGATACCAATAAAAAGAGACTGAAAATGAGTAAAACAGACTGGGACAGCTTCAAAGACGACTTAAGTAATCACCGTTCGATTAACCTACAAGGGAAAACAACAGAAGATATAGACTCAGAAATGGACAGACTGCACTCAGCAATAAAAACATCTATAACCAAACACACTCCTACTTCACACTTTAGAACATTACTCAACAACAGACTACCAGAAGAAGTTAAATTAATCCAGACCTATTACAATGAAATAAACAGGTATATGGAAAGACACGGCAGTAACAGATGGCTATATACGACACAGATAGCACTACAGATAAAATTAAGAGACGCATGTAAGGAAGCAAACAATAAAAATTGGAATGATATTATAATGGCGGCTGACATGACTAAAGACACAAAATCATTTTGGACTTCCATAAACAAGATGATGGGGCACAACAAGCAAAAAACACCATACATTAAAGACCAAAATGGAACAAAATTGCACGAGGAAAATGAACAAGAGTCAGCATTCAAAAGGGAATGGGTAAAAGTTTTTAAAATATCAGATGAGGAAAATGAAGATTTTGATAGTGAACACGAAGAAAGGATAGAAGAAGAAATGGGAAGACAAATACATAGAATCACCCCAAGGCAATATATAGACTATAACTTATTACCTAATAATCAAATAATAACCATGGGAGAAATGATGCACTGTCTGAGGAAATTTAAGGAAAAAGCCCCTGGGCTCACAGGTATTACACGAAATATGATCATGAATCTACCTGAAAACATTTTAAATACACTATTAAACATTTATAACGCATGCTTAATAACTGGTTACTTTCCAGACAAACTAAAATATGCTAAAATGATATTTATTCCCAAGGAGGGTAAGGACAATAAGGAAATATTAAACTACAGGCCAATATCTTTATTAGAAATTACCGGGAACTACTGGAAAAAAAATTAAATTCAAGACTTATAACCTTTTTAACACAACATGGGAAAACAAACAATAGACAACATGGATTTATGCCCAATAGAAATACCCTAACTGCAATAGCTACAATAACGGAAATAATGGCAATAGAAAAAAGCAAGGGGAACCAGATCAATATAATTTTAAGTCACGTTTCTAATGCTTTTGATAAAGTTTGGTATTTAGGCTTAAAATATAAAATATTAAAATTGGGACTTAACGAACACTTGCTAAGAATATTGTGTAACTATTTAGATGATAGGAGAGTACAAATTCAAATTGGAAACTTTATGGGAACTATGTTTAATCTTGAGAGTGGAGTACCTCAAGGAGGATGCCTTTCTCCAACACTATATACAATTTATACCTAAGACACACCTCAACCTACCCCCTTTAGCGAATATGTAATGTTTGCTGATGATATTACTCAAATAGTATCATACCCAGGGAAATCAACCCAATTTATGGCACTCTACACGGTAAGAGCGATAAAAAACATAAATGACTTTGAGAAAAAATGGAAAATCAGGACAAATAAGAACAAATTCAAGATAATACCAATAGCCAAGAACAAAACAAGTCCAGTAATAGTCGACCAGGAATTATACCCATACGACACTGAAGGCAGGTTGCTTGGACTAAAACTAACAAAAAGGGGATATATAACATACTTAAAAGATAAAGAACGACAGGCAAAAATAATATTATAAAAAATAAAACGTTTTAAGAACCTTAGCATTAATAACAAAAGAAAGATTTATATAGCCCTTGTCAAATCAATTATGGACTACCTACCCATCCCATTGAACACCCTTAGTAAAACGAGCATTAAAAGGTTACAAACAGTACAAAATATAGCCCTCAGATTTATATATAACAAAATATACAGACCATATCAATAATGAACAGCTACACAAGAGAGCAAACCTCCTAGCAATCAATGTAGAAATACACAACAAAGCCGCAAACATTTGGAACAAAGTGACTGAACTCAACACAGAAACTTAACAAAATTGGATAAATAATATAGACAATGAAAAATTCCAAGAACACAGTTGGTTTAAATCAGCCAGAAAGAAAGTAATTGAACCACCACCTGCCCCAATATACACATAAAACATTAAGAGAGAGAATAAAAGGAGAGTGACCTACCAGCTCCACTAAGAAACTGGCAGGCCTCTCCATACAGTGTACCTTTAGACTAACTTTTAACTAACACCTTAGCAAAAAAAAAAAAAAAATGACTACCCTCCCAGCTACACAAGGACCTGGGCGGGCTCACTAACTCCACCGCAGTATAAAAAATGACTACCCTCCCAGCTACACAAGGACCTGGGCGGGCTCACTAACTCCATCGCAGTATATATACTGTAAAAAAAAAAAAATAATAATAAGCAGCACTATACAAATAAACCAATATTAATACAAAGGTCTGACGACCCAAGGAAGCAAAACAAAGATAAAACACCACTAGGAAAGATGAAGCGATCTGGTTGAGCCCAGATTCTTTCTACTAGGCCTACTGTATTTCTGTTTCACCACTTTTTCTTCAACCCCAAATAATCTTCTCTCACCTCATAACTAATGACTCCGCCGCCGGAGATTCATTCTACTCTACTCTCCAGAACCAGCAAGACCTCCCAACAAGCTTCTCACCCAACAGGACCTCTGAGCAAGCTTCTCACCACACAGCAACTCCCTAGCACTGCACTGTACATACAATATATATATATATATATATATATATATATATATATATATATATATATATATATATATATATATATATATATATATATATATATATAAAACGCCAGTGTGAGTTTCCCTTCTCACCTCCATCCTTAGTGCTAGATCTCCTACGTGTACATATGTATGTGAGCCTAATAAAGAGAAAAAAGACAAACACAAAGACAATTTGACAACTGGCCACATACTCTACCTTCAGTATCTCCAAAACTTTGAAGGGTATAGCCATAGCATGTGATATTGCTTTCTCATTTGCATATGAAGACTTCCTCTAATTGAAACCTTTTAGTAAATTGTCGCAGGTACTACCTAGGGTAGTCGATTAAAAATGTCCAAAGGAGGGCCCCACCAGACGGGTGCCTGCACTTCAGCACCTCGGTTATCCAGACAGATTGGAACGTCTGTAACTGCCTACCTTGTACTACAGACGGGTAAGGGGTGACCTAATTGAGGTGTATAAACATTTCAAAGGGCACTACTCTGTCAAATGCCCATACCTGGAGCTGGCAGATGCCTGCCCCACAAGGGGTCTCGGCTTAAGGATGAAGAATCCACAAGTCCACAAAATTGTGAGGGCAAACTTTTTCGGAGTGAAAGTTGTGAACTCTTGGAACAGCATGCCAGTGTTCCGAGTGGCACCAATTGTGAGTTATTTCAAGACCAGACTTGACCAACACTGGAGCAGGTACAGTTACATTCATGAGTCAGTGCATGCCCATTACTTGCCAACAGTGCACATATACTGCCAGACTGGGGGTCACTAATGCTAAGGGTAAATACTTAACTCGAATCTTAATTTCTAAGGGTCGCTGCCACCAGACCCCCTCTGGACAGCATGTAGCTCGTTAGGTAGCGTGCAGAGTGGACTAGGCATTGGGTTAGGTTTTCCATTGACCAGATCGATAAGGGGAAGGAAGGGTGAAACCAATAACATGTCTTAATTAATTTATTCCTTATCAAGCATACTGGTAAAAAACATACAAATGAATTGGTCTTCCTCAGAAGAACAACGAAAATGTTGGTTACCCAGATGGGCACCAGACGTCTTACATTAATGGCGTGTCATCCACTTACTTATTGCATAACAATCTGTGACCACCTTACCTCGGTCATTCCTTCTAACACTACCCCTTAACACATCAGACTGCTCCACCTGTATGGAATATAGCACCGTCGGTTATCATACATAGTAGCACCATCTCAACACACCTCTTACATTCCACCCCTGCAGGTATGGGACTCCTTGTAACTTTAGGTATATACAACAGGCACCTCGTTCGCACATCGCCCTCGGTGGGTAAAGTGGGTAAAGACGAGGGCTTCACCAAGAGACATACCAGTACTATTTCTACGCCTGGTATTATAGGTCGCTCCAAGTGACGACCGCGGAGTTTCTCACGGTCTCCTTATTTGTTACAACTCATTTGGAGTGGTGTGCTGGAAATCCACAGGTTCACAGTGGATTGGCATAGTTGGGAGTAGTCACCATCTGGTGGGACGCTCACAGGGATAATGGCTGCCGCACAGCAAGGCACTCCGACCGCATGGGACCTGAGGTGACGGTAGAACGGAGGGCACTGAGAAATAATGCCTGACGGGCGGTTATCACACCCCCTAACACATTACTATTATACTTATACATCAGGCAAAGCTTTAAACTGTAATAACTTCTATATTAGCCTTAATTATAGGGCGGGATATAGCCCGATAGGACACTGACCTGAGGTGACGGTAGAACGGAGGGCACTAAGTGCAGTGCCCCGCCGCTCGTCACAGTGTAGGCCTACAGTTTCCAATCTTTAATTTTTACTTTTATTTCTTACGGTTCTCACCTGAACACTTTTCGGCATATTGTCACTCATGCCTTATAAACACATATTTTAACCCTAAAGTACAAACTAAGGTCAGGTTCTGGTTTGCTAATTCGTGGGTAAATTCATTGGGTTATAATATCAACACGGCACACTCGAGGCGGGTACAGGACTCGCCTTAAAACAAAGGCCGAATGTTCACTTAAAACTGTAATTAGGGATCCTCCTCTCACATATTGTACTATTTGAACACAGACATAAGATTCTCTGATCACTGTACCTGTCGTGGGTATATGTCACGTGAGGATACGAGGTGTATTAAGTTAATACCGACGCATACAAGATATTTCCTTTCAAGTATAGTTTCTGGGTCACTTCCAACACCTCACATAGTTCTGATACATTTATCCTATTTCCAGATTATTGTTCTCATGTATTTTCATATGATATCTGTGGAAGTTATGTTCGCTACACGTTCTCAGATGTAAATAGTATGACCTTCAAACCATGATCCACACTTAGTCCTACAGTACACTAGTCCGGCTCAACTGGACTTTATCATTCATCTTATGGATACCCTGAGTTCTCCTTAATGTTATGAATATATACAATTAATATTATATAACTGTACCTAGGTACAATACAACACATGGTCTAGTAACATTGAGTAGATGAGTTATCCTTTATCAATGTTTCCCGTTTTCTGAGATTCTACAAGCGCGGTGGATTTGAATGTTATATAGCGTAATATGAATTAAATGGGGTTTTTAGGAATGACAATGATGTGCGCAGTACACACAGACACATGACCGACTGCCTAAGCAGCTAATGAGCCAATCACTGATGAAGAGGATCAAAGTTAAAAAAAAGTACTTGTATAGTAGGGTCGGGATATATCTCGAGATAGGGTCCAACGATGTTCGCTATACTGTATACTAAATCGCGATATATAATTACATGTAATCAATGGTGAAAATAGGGTTAGGTACTGGAGGCCAATAAAAGTGACTAAATTTGACTTAACGAGTTCATTTTCTTACTAACTAAAGCACCAATGAACACTAGAATCGGGAGCAACAGGCTGTTTCAATATCAATATCAAGGAACAACCAAACTCGGGAGCTGACGCACCATCCCTTGAACACCAGACTCAGCAGATGCCACACTGTGACCCTCACTTGACAATCCCACACCTACTTGAACGAACAAACCAAAAATATTAGTTAAAGTATTAAATCTTATCATATAAGCTTTCCATTTTCCTCACTTCATTTTTCATGTTACTAGCTACCCATTTACACTCACCTTAGAAGTCGTAATCTGCAGCAGAGTCGCTGCTTACTCGTCACTCGCTCAGAAGACTGAGCTGGCGAGTGTGAATGAGTGGGTGAACAGCCACGGTGGAGCCTCTGGTGAGCAAATAACGCATTTGTTTGCCATGGCAGTACATTTGAAATATTTCCTGCCCAATTTCCCTTGCGAAATAAAGCCATTTTTTTCTAAAAAACAGTTTTTGTGATATAACCCAGAATGCGACGCCTAGCTTATGCCTAGGTATGTTAATGCCTAGCAATAACTCGTCAGGCCAACATACAGGCCATTAAAACATCTAATAATTACTTAATAAGTAATATTAGGAGGACACGTCGCTACCTGGCATTTAATTGTAATTCTCAAAACCCCCTCCTTCACCCCCCCATCACACGCACTGTCACCATCATCTCTTGCCTTAGAGCGAGCAGTAAACAAAAGTCAACTCTCAAGGGGTGGAGATGGGTGGGTTATCGGCGTTGCATTCTGGGCTATATCACAAAAACTGGTTTTTAGAAAAAAACGGCTTTTTGTTCAACCCAGAATGCGACGCCTAGCTTCAATACCCGAGCAGGAGGTGGAGAGGGAGGTGACGTTGCATACAAGCTCCGCTAGCTTAGGTCCAGATTATGATTATAAACCATTTGGAATATTTCCAAAAGTAGGAACATTTACCGGAAGGTAAAATGTTAATTTACATATCTCAATGAGGATACTCACTTTATTCTGATGAGGAAGAAGGTCCTGGTTGTGGACATTGACTAGGTGGGGGAGGGGACCCCAGCACCACCACATGTGAAGCATCTTTCAGAGATAGATGAAGATAGCTGTCTCATATGCCGCAGAAAGGCCACAGACCCTGCGTATTTCCGGGTGTCATGTGCCAAAAATTTCTTGCCAGGGTCTGCTTGATTCACTAATTGAGATAAAGATTTTGTCATTTGACTAGGAGACAATTTCTTACCATCCCTGGATGAGAAAACATTCCTGAAGATTTTTAACTGGGCACAATATATGAGGAACCCTTGTCTCATCCATTAGGCTTTTTATCCTAATAGGTTGAGCTTGAAAATCTTTCTGTTACGTTTTAAGTGCAGGAAAGTGGCTTTCTTACCGTAGAACTCGGATACCTTCACACTGGTTACTCACCCAAGAGATTATGGTGTATCACTACGTAGAATTTTGCTCTGCTTCCGGCACTCAATGCGTTATGTACTTGATAAATGATGATTTAGTGAATTCCACTAACTTCCAACATCCATCTAAGTTATTGGTTATACTTTGTCATAACCAATGAGTCATTACCCTTGGTAATAATGATAATAGAGGGATCACAGATACGGGCAGATGATTGCACTTACGTTTATTTGGCACAATTCCATACACTGGACTTATAATTTGCATGGATAGGTCAGTCACTCACATTCACGCCACAGTACCGTAAGTTATAAGGGAGAGTTTGTCAACCTGGTGAATTAATCGTTTAGATCTATTAGGCCGGCCTGGAGTGCTCTTGTAGCAAACAGGCCCTCACCATTGATCACTTCCTTTACAGGATGTGTTAACTTGTCGCTGGACTTAACAAAAAAAATCTCGGGGATTTGCACACACAGACCCGTAGCACTGGTAGGACTGTATGGCCCCTGATCTTAAGTCCGCGGAGCAGGAGGTCTTCTCTAACCCAAGGTCTAAAGCCCACTGGCTAAATTGGTTTTTTTTGAGGCGTGAAGTGATGAACAGTACACCACTGTCTCACTGGCCTGCCCCCCCCTACATGTCCCAGTCATGGCTGGCCGGTTACCTTATCTCTACCGTAAACAAACATTTGGGATGGGTTGTGCGGGAGGCCCAACGCAACCCATGACAATCGCCCCTACTAAGAAAAATTTTTCTCTTGGAGAATAAATTTTCACCACCTGTATACAATCAAGAGAATGCCTAGCCCAGACACACAATTCGACATTCACACTGTGGTGTGTGTGTAACACTAACACTGCAACGGAATGTAGTCGCCAATCGCCACTGAGGGAAAACCTCAACATTTACTTTATTTTTTTTTTTGGCTGGAGGAAAACTCCGCGGCGAGGGTGACAATTCCCGAGCAATAGTTCATGCTAAGCGTAAGCACGCTACATTTACATTAGAGCAACGTGTTGTGTGGTGTAGGGTATGTAGACATTGTTTAGGTGGCACAGGTGTTGTGTTATGTTCTCAAGTGTAGAAAGGTGTGAGAAAATTATACATAACATATGACGAGCCGCCAGACGCTTGGAGGCTCGAGTCGACTGGAGTCTAGACCAACTCCACACTCATTTGGGAAGGTGACCTCTCAATCAGTTGCTCAGGTTCCTTTACAAGTCGAGATAGGAGGTCAGCCCCCACATTCAGGCTGCCCTTGATGTACCGGAGGACGAAGTTGAACTGCTGGAGATACAGTGCCCACCGCATCAGACGAGCATTTGCATTCTTAGATGGTCGGAGACTGGTGAGCGGCATGTGGTCTGTCTCCAACACAAACTCACCTCCGTAGAGATAGTAGTAGTACTTCTTGATGCCTTCCACCACTGCCAGAAGTTCCTTCTCGACCGTGCTGTAATTCCTCTCTGCAGGTTTCAACTTGCGACTGTGATACGCAACTGGAAAAACCTCGCCGTCTGCCTCTTGTAGTAGCACTGCGCCAACCCCATCCTGTGAAGCATCGGTCCGGAGGATGAAAGGCTCTTCCTTCCTCACCAGTTGAAGGATGGGTTGCTTGCATAGCAGGTTCTTGAGGGCACTGAAAGAATCCTCTTGTTCAGGTCCCTATTGCACCTTGTTAGAGGCATGTTTCTTGAGCAGGTCGGATAAAGGGAGAGCCACCACGGCAAAGTTTGGGATGAAGTTCCGGTAGTACCCTACGAGGCCCAGAAATGACCTCACTTGTTTTTTTGTAGTGGGCCGTGGTGCATCTTGGACCTTTTTGATCTTCTCATTCTGACAGGTGCAGCGTCCTCCGCCGACAGTGTGCCCGAGGAACTGTACTGCAGCCTGACCGATCTCGCACTTGCTTGGTTTCACGGTCATGTTTTTTTGTTGGAACCTCCGGAACACCTCCTCTAAGAGTTCCAGGTGTTCCTCAAATGTTGCTGAATGGATTAACACATCGTCCACAAATGCCTCAACTCCCTTGATGCCGTTTAGGACTTGCCTCATGACACGGTTGAAGATGGCAGGGGAGTTTGTGAGACCAAAGGGAAGGACTCTGTACTGATAGAGACCCCCTGGCGTACCAAAGGCTGTGATCTGCCGACTCTTCGGGTCCAATGGGATTTGGAAGAACCCCTTGGTCAGATCAAGTTTGGTAAATAACTTGGAACCAGCTATTCTTGAAAAAATAGTTTTCTGATCACACATAGGTTCAGCATCCACCTGGGTAATGGCATTTACTCTCCTATAATCCCTACAGATCCTGACACCCCCCCATCCTTTTTTCGGACGACTACCATAGGACTACAGTATGGAGACGATGATTTCTCGATGATTCCTACTGCTTCCATTTCCTCAATTTCTTGTTTGACAGTGTCCAGTAGTCGCATAGGTATAGGATTGGGCTTTACCCAAACAGGTGTAGGGCTGGTCAGTTCAATAGTGTGACAGTCGACCCGGGCAACTCCTGGCTTATCAGAGAAGATGTCTTTGTAACGATGCAACAGAGAGCCAATGGCATCTCGTTCCTCTGCTGATAGATTTCCGTTCACCTCAACGTCCGTGAAAGTCTCACTCTGGCGGGAGCGTGCAGTGACAGGCCCATCCTCCTCATCACTGTCAGAGATCACTGTGGCAGCACAAGTTACCCCTGAATCACACTGGGAAGGTTCGTCCCTGTCTTCCTCAGTGGAGACTGTACTCCCGATCGGTGACTGGAAGTACTTCTTCAGCATGTTGATGTGGAACTTCTTTCGTCGAGATCCCACCTGGACGATGTAAGTCAGATCCGAGACACGCTCTGCAATGTCGAATGGACCTTTCCACTGAGCCAGTAACTTATTGCGCATCGTAGGCAACAGAACCAGGCACTGATCACCTGGCTTGAAACAACGAAGCTTGGCCTTCTTGTCATAGTAAGTCTTCTGGACCTCTTAAGCCTTGATCAGCTCTTGCTTTGCCAGTTGACAGGTTTCTTGGAGACGATCAGCTAAGTCAATGACATATGTATAAGTGGTCTTGACTTCCGGATCTGATTCCTCATCATCCCACAGTTCCCGAAGAACCTGTAGTGGTCTCCGGACGGACCTGCCGTACATAAGCTCGAAGGGAGACACCTTGAGCGAGCTCTGTGGCGCCTCCCGGTACGCGAACAGAAGTGGGGCAATGTAGCGTGGCCACTCCTTAGGTTGTTCGGCTGCCATCCTCCTGAGCATTTTCTTCAGCGTCCCATTAAACCTCTCACAGAGTCCGTTGCACATCGGGTGATAGGGTGTTGTCTTTAGCCCCTTTACCGATAGCAACCGCAACAACTCCTCCATCATGGCAGAAGTAAACTGGGTTCCCCTGTCACTGAGGACTTGTTTGGGAATACCAACCCGACAGAAGATTTCCAACATGGCTTCTGCAACAGTCGTGGCCTCAATGTTCCTCAAGGGCACAGCCTCGGGCCACCTCGTGCTAAAGTCCACCAAGGTGAGAATATACTTTGCCCCATCGCTCGCCCTTGGGTTTATCGGCCCTACAATGTCCACCGCCACCCTCTCAAAGGGTTCAGAGATCAGTGGGAGGGGCCGTAGTGGTGCAGGCGGAACTCGCCCTCGATCACTGGTTTTCTGGCACACATCACAAGAGCGGACTAGCCTGGTGATCTCCTGGCCCATCCTTGGCCAGAAGAACGCTGCACTGATGCGGTCAAAGGTCTTCTTTTTACCCATATGACCGCCAAGAGCAGTGCAATGACCTAGCTTGAACACAGCCAGGCGGTACTTGGAAGGAACCACGAACTGTAGTCGTGTTTCACCCAGAGACGTCACGGTGTCTCTACCGAGAGACCGTGACGTCTTTATGAACCTCGTTCAATTCCCAAATGTCTCCTTGATGGTCCCAACTATCAAACTCTTGTGTACCGAAGTGAGCGTGCTGTCATCCTCTTGCTCTTGGACGACATCCTGACTATTGATGAGATCAGACGATGTGGCAATAGCCAATGGGGTGACTCGAGGTTTTGTTTGGGCCATACCCCGAGTGACTGCAGCAGCATTAACTTGGGTCAAGGCGGCAGCATCAGTTTGGGTTGCAGCATCCACTGCACAACTGTTTCTTGCTCCCTTGATATTCCCAATGATGAGATCGTATATAGGTTCCCTCATGACTGCTGCAGTGACCCAACCTGAGAAGAAGGGGGTGTCCACCTCAATCTTGGCCACTGGAACCGTTTGAATGTAACTATTGGCTAATTTAACACTTACTTGTGCTCCGGTGTATTGATGTTGCCCCACCAATTCCTTCCTGACAATACAGCCCGATGCCCCACTATCTCGCATGACAGTCGCTGGAACTCCTCCAACGTATCCAGGTTTAACAAGAAAGTGGGGTGACCCCTCGAGGAGAGGTTGGAGGCGGCAGTTAGTCAGTAGGGGTGTTGGGGTAGACTTGATTCGGTATGAGCCCCTGCTTCAGGTTGCACGACGATCGGCCCTGCTGGAAGGTCAGGCCACTCCTCGCCCACAGTTTGAACACCGGAGGCTTCCTGCTGCTGGTCTCTTTGTGGATTATCATTGCTGGCACCTTGGCCTACGAATTGAGCCACGGCGGCTTCCTGCCGCCGGTTCCATCGTGGATTGTTGTCCGGGCGCCAACTGTCCCTCCAACTATCCTGATACTTCGGGGGGCCTTGGTACTGCTTCTGCTGCTGTTTCTGTTGCTGACTTTGCGGTTGTGGTTGCTGGTTATTTCCTTGTTGCCTGGGTGGGTTCGGTGGCTGTTTCTGTAGAGGTTGTTGACTTTGTTGGTTACCTGCCGACTCCCTGTTCGACCACCGCCTCCGAGTGTGGTACCCGAAAGCGCTGAAATGAGCGTCTGATTTGCTTGCCATTTCCTTCGACGTCTTAACTCCATTGGCCCTGATTTGAGCCACAAGTTCAGGGGGACAAGACCTTTCTAACTGCGTGCGCACCATTAAGTCTATAACCCCTTCCATGGACTTGGGGGTTTCATCCTTACTCATCCACTGAGCCACATAGTCCCATAAACGATCCCGGAACTGTGCAACCGTTTCATTTTCTTCCAACATTGCCCTGTTGAACTGATGCCTGGCCTGCTCAGTAGTCAGCCCATATGCCCGCAGCAGTGCAGACTTCATGTCAGGGAATTTATTTTCAGGACGCTCTAGTCGTCGAAGAATCCCTAAAGCTTTCCCATCAAATAGGCTCAGGAACTCAAATTCCTTAATGTTGTCATCAAGCTCGTAGGCTTCTGCGAGATGCTCAAACCGGGAAATGTACATTTCCATGGATTCGCCCTCCTTAAAGGTGGGCATCTGGGGAAATTTCCTATAAGTGACGTTTTGAGTGGGATAATTTTGGTTCCTTTCCGCTAAGGCCAGTTGGAACGCCCATTGACCTTTGTCTCTCTTCACGTTCCAGCTTCTTTTCTTCCTTCTGAAAGTCTAGCTGGGCTAAGAGTTCTTCGTGCTCGCGCCGCTTGTCTTCTCTCTCCGCAGCCTTGTCTTCTCTCTCCTCAGCCTTCTCCATGTATGCAACCGCCTCAGCCCCCTCCAGCCCGAGGGCACGTGCTTCCTCAAAAGCCGCTGCACGAGCTGACATGGTGTAGGTGTGGCGATACAATTGTGCAATCATCCACGGTCTGGGTCCCTGTTCGGGCGCCAATTGTTACGTTTTAAGTGCAGGAAAGTGGCTTTCTTACCGTAGAACTCGGATACCTTCACACTGGTTACTCACCCAAGAGATTATGGTGTATCACTACGTAGAATTTTGCTCTGCTTCCGGCACTCAATGCGTTACCAATGAGTCATTACCCTTGGTAATAATGATAATAGAGGGATCACAGATACGGGCAGATGATTGCACTTACGTTTATTTGGCACAATTCCATACACTGGACTTATAATTTGCATGGATAGGTCAGTCACTCACATTCACGCCACAGTACCGTAAGTTATAAGGGAGAGTTTGTCAACCTGGTGAATTAATCGTTTAGATCTATTAGGCCGGCCTGGAGTGCTCTTGTAGCAAACAGGCCCTCACCATTGATCACTTCCTTTACAGGGTGTGTTAACTTGTCGCTGGACTTAACAAAAAAATCTCGGGGATTTGCACACACAGACCCGTAGCACTGGTAGGACTGTATGGCCCCTGATAAGTCCGCGGAGCAGGAGGTCTTCTCTAAACCAAGGTCTAAAGCCCACTGGCTAAATTGGTTTTTTGAGGCGTGAAGTGAAGAACAGTACACCACTGTCTCACTGGCCTGCCCCCCCCCCCTACATGTCCCAGTCATGGCTGGCCGGTTACCTTATCTCTACCGTAAACAAACATTTGGGATGGGTTGTGCGGGAGGCTCAACGCACAGCATGACACTTTCCTTTCATTTTTTCTTAGGATCTCCGTAGGAAAAAGGGTAACATCCTCCTCAGAAAATACCAATAATAATGGATTATTGGAAATTGAAATCAGTTCACTGATTCTCATACCTGTTGCTATTGCTAGAAGGAAGGCTGCCTTCTGGAGTAATTTATCCCTGTTCAGATTTATATTATAATTAGGCCCATAAATTTAGTAACTTTTTCCAGAGACCAAGGTGGGATTCTCTTAGGCCGAGGGGTCTCTGAATGGAAAAGGACGATCTGAGCATTGATAAATCCTTGGGTTCAAAGTAATATTAAAGCCAGAGGGTCAACCAATGCTGATTTATAAGACGTAATTGTCGGTTAACGAACTCAATCCGTTCCAGAAGGTCGTTCGTTAACCGAAAAGTTCGTTAACCGAAACCATTGTTTCAATGGGTTTTTGGGTAATTGGTTCCAGCTCACCAAAAATTTCCTAACTTCACCAAAAATGGCAGAAAAATTTACTTACTTTGAGGTGTGTATGTAGAAGGCTCCTGGATGATGATGGTGTGCATTTGAAGTGGGAGGTGCAGGAGGAGAAGGGAGAAGAGAAGGAAGTGGAGGTGGAGGAGAAGCATTTTACTGCTTCTTGGAAGGTGAGTCACCTTCCATGAAAATGTCAGGAACCTCTGGACTGACAGATTCTCCACCAGGAACATCCTCTCTCCTTCTTGAAGTGGAAGGCTGAGGGCTAGCATCTTGTTCCTGCTGCCTTTTACTGAAGAAACTGTCAATTTTTGTCTGTGGGGCATCTCTTCTCCTCATTATTAACTGATGTTTGAAGAAGGAGACCACTGTGTCCTCAACATGACACAAAGCTAGTTCAGACTTTTCCACATCTGGGTGCCTTGAAGCCAGTTTCCTGAACTTCTCCCAGTGGTGAACAACATCTTTCAACTCTGAAGTTGACATATGGTCATCAATTTCCGTTTCCATCTCACCACTGTCAGCCTCTAACATCTCATCCAGTTGCTGCAAGTCATCAGGAGTAAGTTCCTGCTCATGAGACATCACAAGCTCTTCCACATCCTCCTCCTCCACTTCAAGGCCCAATGACTGACCAATGGACACAATCTCCTGGTGCAACTCTGTTTCATCCTGAAATCCCCACTATCAGCCAATAGTCTAGATAAACAAAAGTTCTGATGCCCTCCTTCGCAAGGATCTCTCTGGGGATGTTCCCCAGTTTTGTAAAGACTTTTGGCGCAATCGTCCGGCTGAATGGCATCACTGTGAATTGATAACTTACATCCCCCACTTTGAACACTAGAAACTTTCTGTACCTGGGAGCAACAGGAACGTGATAATAGGCATCTTAGAGATTCACTTTTGAGATCCAAGCATTGGGCGGAAGTAGATGCCTCAGATGATCGTAAGTGAGCATCTTGAAACGTCTTTTGGTAATAAATTTGTTCTGGACTGAAAGATCAAAAATCCATCTCAATTTGTCGCTGCCTTTCTTGGGGACTGGGAATAGGCGAGACATGAAACATTTCTCTGACTGCAACAGTTCTACTACACCTCTGTGTAACAGTTGAATTACAAATTCTGTGAGTAAGAAGATTGGTTTTTTACCCCTTTTTGACACTGCTAGAGGGCACTTCGTAATCCATGTATTTACGTTTGTCTTGTAAGCCCTTATGGGAAGGATTCATCTGTTTTCCCAACCCTAGACGACCAGCTGGCGGCTGGCATCTAGAAATTTGGAAGGGTAAGTTTGCTGATGTGGTGGGGAATAAAAGATACTCCTTCACTTCTGAACAAACTGCCACCCCTTACTACGTCTTTGATTGTTCCTCCTCTGAAGTTTCCTCTGGGTTGATAACTGAACCTAGCAGCTGGTCCTGTTCCTAAAAACATTCATACTTTTTTAGATTCCGAAAGGTCTGAGGACTCTAGAACATTGCATATTAATAGTTTACTCAACAGCTGATCCTCATTTAACAATGTTTGTTCTTAAACAAAGCCCGGAGAAAAGAGGCATAACAATAAATAAAGCACTACCATGAGCATTATTTGTGGCTTGGCTATGTGGGCTTTGGATTTTAGGGCTTTTCAACAACATATCTAAGAATGAGTTGTACAGGAATATACGGATCCCTTGAAATGCAGCAGCAAACATTTTGGCTCCACTTCTGAATTTTCCCTGAGTCCAGCACAAACTTAGTCAATAACTGACGCGTCATAAATTGCAGACCAAATATCTGCTGCCAATTTTAATTTTAAATTCTTCCAAGCAAACGATGCAAGAACAACTGGTTTCAAATTTCTTTCCTGCTTATATCAGCATATTTTGGGGAGCCAAACAAATACTGGAAAGTTCATACAAAGGAACTCTTTTATCATTGAAATTGGAACTTCAAAAGCTAAACTTGTGAGAGCATTCTTGTCTGCAGGAATGAATCAGCTAGAATCTTTCAATACATTATTGAACTTCGTCCTTTCAGAGATCATTTTTGGGCAAATATCAGGCCAAGAAGTGAAGTATCACCTTCCAAAACAATGAAAGATGACCTGATTTTGCAACACCTTGTCTCTTTATATGAGTGCTGAGAGATCAGGAAGTTAAAACATTTTCATAAAATACCTTGAATAAAGGAATCCACAGATTCAGATGTAGTGAAAACAAAGAAGACTAAGATCTTACCAATGTGCTCCAAGGCCTGTTGGGATCACATCCTTACACTCAGTGTCATCCATCAGCGTGACAGCAGTTAATGAATCCTTCCCTCATAGTATCCTTGCTTTTGCCCCAGGTGAGAGTAGTTTGCCCAAAATGTGGATAGGGATGAAGTCAGTCTCAACAGATTCTCCTGCTCAAGAGAATGAACACTATGATTAAGGCCAACCTCATCATCCTGATCCTGGAATCCACTGAAATCAGACCCAGCTAGATAGGTTTTGTATTAAACACCCTGCCTCATTGTCTGGAAATCCAATAACTTACTTTTCTTACTTGAAACAGAAGCATCTAGAAAGTGGGATTAAGTCTTTTTACCTAGCAATAAACCTAAAACTTTCTGTAACGGGATCTTTCCATTGTTTTACATTTTACCCAAAAATTTGATTTACTTTTGAAGGCTTATTCACCTACTTAATTTGGATGTATAATAATTCTTTCTTATCTCCTGTAAGCTTGATGAAATTGAAGAAATTTGATCATTACAAATTGCACACAAACCAATGGAGAAAACAGGTTATTGAGACCTGACTGCCATGAATTATGCAAGCCAGAATAGAGATCCTATCTTAAATAATCAAAGTGGCGTCAACATCCTTGATAATTACATGTAGTATGGTCCCCCTGGGTCTTGGGTGAAACTACTACTACTGAAATCACATTCTCTTTCTGACATGCAATTCCTTGTATGCAGTGTATGAGCTGAACTTTCTAGTCCTTGTAGCTCATCACTCAATACTAGCTCCTCAGGGACAGATCCATAGCCTTCTCCATCATCCATTAGAGGAACACTATGAGTCACATTATATCAATATGAAAATATACGGGAGAAAACATTTTCTCCCAAACCTAATCAATATGACTCGTATTTGTTATTATTAGTAAGTTAATTCATTGAGATCTCTTATTGTTATATAAGTCACTCGTTTGACAATTATAAACAATTAACTCACTATGTCGTATCCCTTGTGGGGAACAGGTTGTTTGGTTCACACTCAGGATGGGATGGAAGAAACTCACAATGTGCTCTCTGTATACATGTTGTATTGGATGTACAGTGCAGCTTGGTGCTGGGAAGTGGCAGTGTGGTTACAAGCGTGATGTAGAGAGAGCTGGTTGGTGAGGATGCTCAGAGGAGGACCAGCTTGTGGGTCGCCATGCTCGCCGGCAGGAGCGAGGGCCGCCAGGCAGCGCGGAGGGGGTGGTGTTGCTTGCTGCGGCTGTAGTTAGAAGAAGAGAGAGGTCACCACGAGGTCAGGTCTTATATAGCGGAGGTAGGCGTGGCTTAATAGTTGACCTCCGCTATGTAAGGCGGCGCTGGTTGACCTAGACCACGAGGCATACACTGGGGAATTCGCTGGGTCAGCTACTCAGCGACAAACAGCGTTTGTAGGGGGGAAATCCTACCTCTCCTTCTCTTTTATCTCAAGTATCCCTCAGCTCAATTATCATTTTTTTTATAAACTAACTTCATTTAGAGCATTTTTATGTAGAGGGATCATCAAGTTCTCTATTTGTTTGCAATCAGGGGCACAAACATTATCGCCTCAATTAATTAGCTGCAGCGATAATGCCTGAGTGAGCACTATCACCCGGCAGGGTTGACAGTGCTGAGCTGCTAGCATAGCGCTCCATTGGCAACATCGTTCACAATTACTCTAGCAATATTTAGGTTGAGAATTACACCCTGAATGGTTCTCATATAACCCATATAAGGATGCAAGGTCCATCTCAACATAACTCTAGATTGCTAGTAAGACTGGGAGGTCAGCATTCCGGAAGGAACGCCAAGTCTAGCAGCCTCGCTAAGGTTCGCCTGGAAAGGCTGAACCCGCTACTGAGGACATCAATTTCAATTTCAATTGTTTATTCCTTGATAGAGGAAGCGGGATCCTAGTGCTGTCACTAGGTACCCCTGTACAATGACACCAAAAGCATCTGGCAAGTGTGACAAGTATATACAGTATAAATATTATAAAGGTGCTTACTAAAGCCTAAGGAAGGAAGGATATTCCTTTAACACATAATCAATTTTATTTACATAATATCTGGCCAGTATGGGGAGGATCATCGTGTCTCCGTCACTGGGTCGTGGAGTGGTGGTCCAGCAGGCGTCACGGAAGCGTTGTGTGTGGGGACATCTTAGGAGGTAGTGGATAAGGGTGCTGCTGTCGGGTCTTCTGCATAATGCACAAGAGCGTTGCTCAGGGGTTGAGGACATTAATAAAATAAAGTTATGAAGAGAAAACTTAACTCTGGCCTTCATGTTGAGAGCAATTAGAAAACCCAGGGCGGGAGCCCGAAAGTTTTGTGAACGAACATAAGAGTACGGAGAAAGATAGCCACATGGTATTCATACTAGCACGTGTATAATTGGGACAAAATTATATATATATAGGGTTGCCATATCTGAACATTAAAAGAGACCTTCAGAAGACATCCTCCTCCCGCCTGCCACACACTTTGGCGCTATGTAACCTTGATGCAGCCGTGACCGTTTTATGCTCTGGAAAAGTACAACAAATCGTAAGCACTAGCTGTGGCAACAAGCGACAAACCCACAACAAAGACTAAGATCAAACACTGTCACTGCAGGTTAAAGACTGGCCAACCACCAGTCACCGTCACAGTTGTCAACACACGTAATTAATATAACGAAAGTGGTTAGATTATGGTTGAAAATTGCTAAAATGCTTTAAATGCAGGACAAGAAAAACAAATGCTACAGTGGAAAAAAAAAACATAAGAAAAAGATGGTATACCTTCAACATTCATTTATGTTGCTGGTTCCAAGTGTTCCCTGAAGAAGGCATTGATGGGTAGGAAAACACCGGGTAACACTGAAGCCCATTTATTAATGGATAGGAGAGATACAAGTAGTGAGCACCGTGCGCATGAAGTGCCATGCACGACCCACGGAGTCAGACTAAGGCGGCATTGCCATATGGCAGCCTCGGGGCAATGTTGCCACATAACACGTGCATTGTTGCCACGTCATTACATACATAGATGCTACTCGGCACAGTAGCTTATATACAAGGTTGCTACTTGGCACAGTAGCTTAGATACATAACTCCATCTCCTCACGCCTCATAGTCTTTGTTTGGAGCGGACTTCTAGGTCCTAAGTCGCTCGAGCGTCGAGGTGCACTGTGGGCGGATCCTCGTGAGGTGTAGGGACTCGTCCTCGGTCAGGGACCAGCAGCAAGGTGACTGGCCGAGGAAGGTCGGTTCCTCCACCAGACGCGCCGCCGGCATCCTGACCTTAGTCTCACGATCGCCGACGCCCATCACTATACCCACCTTGTCCCAACGTAGTCGTCGGTTCTGGATGCGGACAAGGGCACCAATCTCCAGCGCGAAGAGGGCGGCACGTCGTCATACCGAGCCTTGGCGTCCTGCACGCAGCGCGCTGGGCGTCACAGCTTCGCTCTGGTCTGCCACCTTCAAGAAAGGCTTTGGCGTAGTAGGAACGCAGAGCGAGAAGGTGACCATACAGGATCTGGGCAGGAGCGGCCCCTGTGGGTCGGAGACACGAACTCCAGGAGTCCTTTGTCAAACGCCTCACAGTCTATGTTGCCTGAAGTGGCCACCTGGAGGATGATTTGTTGACTGTCTTGACCGCAGCCTGGAGCGTGCGCTTTGACTGTGGGTAGTGGGGTGTTGACACGGTGGCGGACTCCAACGTTCCAGGAATCCTGGAAGTTCCGGCTGGTGAACTGTGGCCCACCGTCCGTCCGAGACGTAGGGGGACGCCCAGGTCACGAAGAGGTGCCGAAGTGGCGAATGGTGGCCGTGACCGTGTCCGGTTAAGCACAGATTACCACCACAGGCGCCAGAGAGTCGGTCGGCGACAACTAGGAAATGTTTCCCAGCTGTGCTGAAGAACCGACACGGACCGGCGCGGGCCTGTGGGTCTGGTCGGCACAAGAGGGGCCTGCTGTTGATCTGCATGATCTGGCACGGCTCACAGGCACGGACCGATTGACGATATCCGCATCAATGCCGGGCCAGTACACAGCCTGCCTTTGGCGGAGGTAAGAATGTTAGTGTTCCCCGGATATCACAAGAAGGGTGTACGCCTCGTGCGTCTGTGGGTACCACAAAAACAAGCGAATGCTCAACTCTCAGCTCTAGACACACTAATACACTGACACTAACACTGCCACCGCCACTAAAACGCACTGTGACGGCGCGCAACACTGCACGCGCGCGCAAAACACAACGCAACACAACACAACACACTAGAGTCGACACGCACATCACCGCAGACGAATTGTCGGCATTGTTCACAACACTTGTAAGTCCACAAATCTATCACTGCGCCATGAAGGTTCCAAGTGTTCCTGAAGAAGGTGATGGTAGGGAAACACCGGGTAACACTGAAGTCCACTTATTAACGGATAGAGAGATACGTAGTGAGCAGTGTGTGCATGGAAGTGCCATGCACGACCCACAGAGTCAGACTAAGGCGGCATTGCCATATGGCAGCCTCGAGGCAATGTTGCCATATAACACGTGCATTGTTGCCACATAATTACATACATAGATGCTACTCGGCACAGTAGCGTATATACAAGGTTGCTACTCGGCACAGTAGCTTAGATACATAACCTACAGCTGTAAAAGCACTAAATACAAAAAAATATATAATAATGCGCGTGGCTGAAGAACAAGGAAAATCAGTACATGGCACTACATGCTTGCCCCAAAACTGCTAGCAGTTAAGTTGACAACACTGTACAGCGTACACGTGACTTATCAGCTGACGAAAACTGAAGGAGGTCTCTAAAGTTTCCACCTCCCTTCTCTCACAGTCTCTGTCATTACAGTTTCATGTTTTTTTTCCGTGGAGAAAATGATGGAAGCTGAAATTCCGGACTTTTGAAGAATTTTAAAAATTACTCCGATGAAGATTTCGAAACCTAAATGGAGGACATGTCCGGGAAAATACGGACGTATGGCAACCCTATATATTGTGGGGTTATGAGATATTGGTTCACACTCAGGATGGGATGGAGAAAGGAAACTCACAATGTGCTCACTGTATACATATTGTATTGGATGTACAATGCAACTTGTTGCTGGGTAGGTAGCATGGTAATAAGCGTTGAGTAGGGAGAGCTGGGTGGTGAGGGTGCCCAGAGGAGGGACACGTGGCTTGAGGGACGCCGGTGCGGGAGCGGCAGCCGCCAGGCTGGCGGCGCGGGAGGAGGTGTTGCTTGCTGGTGGCACTGGGAGAAAAAAGTGGTCACAGCGGTGTCAGGCCATATAAGGCGGGGGTAGGCGTGGGTAGATAGTTGACCCCCGCTCCGTGGGCGGCGCTGGAGGTGGAGGTGGAGGAGAAGCATTTTACTGCTTCTTGGAAGGTGAGTCATCTTCCATGAAAATGTCAGGAACCTCTGGACTGACAGATTCTCCACCAAGAACATCCTCTCTTTTGAAGTGGAAGGCTGAGGGCTAGCATCTTGTTCCCTCTGCCTTTTACTGAAGAAAGTGTCAATTTTGGTCTGTGGGGCATCTTCTCCTCATCATTAACTCATGTTTAAAGAAGGAGACCATCGTGTCCTCAACATGACACGTTAGTTCAGATTTTTCCACATCTGGGTGCCTTGAAGCCAGCTTCTGAACTTCTCCCAGTAGTGAATAACATCTTTCAACTCTGAAGTTGACATATGGTCATCACTTTCCTTTCCTCCTCACCATTGTCTGCCTCTAACATCTCATCTAGTTGCTGCAAGTCTTCAGGAGTAAGTTCCTGTTTATGAGACATCACAAGCTCTTTCTACACCATTCTCCACTTCAAGGCCCAATGACTGACCATGGACACAATCTCCTGCAACTCTGTATCCTGAACCTCAAAATCATGGACTACTGATGGCCACAGTGCTTTCCATGAAGAATTGAGGGATCTAGTGGAGACTTCTTGCCATGAGGAGACAATCAATTTTACTGCCTCCAGGATGTTAAACTGTGTCTTCCAGAACTGTGCCAGTGTTAGTTCAGGATCAGTGGAAGTTGCTTGATGACACCTGAACATTTTCTTCATGTACAACTTCTTGAAATTGCTGATCACATTCGGGTCCATTCGCTGTATGAATGATGTAGTGTTGGGAGGCATAAACAACACTTTGACAAAGTCAAATTGAGACTCCAAAGTTCTGGCAAGTTGAGAGTCATGACCAGGGGCATTATCCATTGTAAGAGTGCACAACAAGCCACCCTTTAAGGGCTTGGCACTCTTACAACAACTTACGTTAATAATCTGACCTGGTAGCGTGATGCGGGAGGAAGGCCCATGGGTACATGCAATTATAGTATCGAGCATTAGGGAAAGAACAACGGTGAACACAATAAGTGAATCATAGACCCATTATACAAATACACTGTTTATTGAAACACAAAAGTGGTTACAGAGAAGACGTTGTATGCACCCAAAATAGGAACTCCTGGTTCCATGCCCTCAGGCTCAATTTACTTGCACCACTACTGGGTGTACCCATACCAAAACACACATAAACTCTCACAGCACCTTAGCACCATTAAAACTAGTATCACTTGCCAGTACAACACTCAATACCCCAGGGGCAATACTCCAGTGGCCGCCATGAGTCTCATCACCAAGTGACACCTTCCAACAAACTTCGATAATTCCGGTGGAATAACACCACCACACAAATAGCCCTACTGAGTTATGTACTGTACTCATCCACCAATGATGGGGGCTGGCAATTGTTTGTGGGGCTTGACGATCCGGGTTCACCACGTGGGCATAGCGTTAAGGGAATACTGGCCAGCTATGGGGGCCTCAGGTGGTAGTGGAGCTTCTGACGGTCGGGGCTCACGAGGATAACCGATTCTACTGGACCTCAGACATCTCCCCAGACTAGTGGATGCGTCATCCACGCTACAGACGCGGCCTAGGCTGCAATAGGGACCTGTGGGTGGAGGAGCGTGGCGCTTACTGACGGTTGATAACGAACCTCAACATTTCAAAGGGACATACATTAAGGAAATAAAATACAGTCGGCCCTTAACATACGCGGGGGTTACGTAACAGAGATAGCCGTGGATGTTAAGAATCCGTGTATATGTGCTCCCTCCCCAAAAACCCTGGCCCCCATGTCCTTATTTACCGATATACCTGCGTAGTTCGAGTTTTAAGACCAAATTATTTGGCAAAAATTGGGGTCGACTCTAAAAGGGTAATAGTTTCGTTAGGTTGAAAATATTTACCAGTAACTACCAGTAAACAATGGAACGATGCACCAACGCACCACCAGCTGTGAGTGTCGGAACAGTTGCCAGGCAGATCTCTTGCGTCATCATAGCAAGCCCAAAGTAGCCAAATCCATGGTATGGTAGCACAGGACGATGTAAAACATAAAGTATTCATTTATTAAAGTTTATTTATAGATACTGGACACAAATTTTTGTTCATTACATTTGAAACATCAATCTTTGTTAATTAAATTTGAAACAAAAGAAAACTACGATAATGTATTTTCATTAAAATATTACATCACAAGTATATTTTACCTTAACTGTGACTGAATGAATATACGATTCTCAGAAATAAATATAGAAATGTAATAGTTTTGCTGGAATGACGAACATATTACAGTGGAAAATTGGATAAATCATGACGAAAACAATGACTTTCGCTTTCTTTCGTTATTCAAAAGATTTTACCGTAATCGCTTTTCGAATGGTTTTCAGTTAAAAAACTGTTGTACTCGTACTGTATTACAATAATATTCTATCCTATCATTAGCCTTATAATCCCACAACTGAAAACCATTCGAAAAGCGATTACGGTAACATCTTTTGAATGAAAGAAAGAAAAAGTCATTGCTTTCGTCACAATTTTATCCCACTTTCCACTGTAGGGTTTCGTGATATAATGTTGTCTAGCACTCAGGATGGATGGAAACTCTAAGGTGGTTTTCTTATATAATATAAGTTATATGGTAGACAGTCTGGTGCTGGAGGTGCCGTGTGGTGAGGAGCTGCTCAGTAGACACGTTCGGTGAATAGTGTGTTGAAGGAGGTAGATGTGCAGGAGCTTCGTTAGGGAAGATGTTGGCTGTTGCTGGCCTCCAGGTTGAATGAGAACAGGACAGCGAGGAGCTTGATTGGAGGAGGTGTTGCGTGTTCAGGAACCGAGAGCAGAATGAGAGCTGGTTGGCGAGGAAGCTCAGAGAAGGACAGCTGGTGGGTCGCCATGCTCGCTGGCAGGCGAGGACCGCCAGGCAGGCGGAGGAAAGCGAGGCCGCCAGGCAGCAGCGGAGGAGGAGGTGCGTGTTCAAGAAGTGAGGCCAGAATGAATCTCAATGGAGAGACAGAGCTTATATACCCAGCAGCCGTGAGTCATCTATGAGTCATGGTGGGAAAACCCGAAAGTCGCGGTCTTTGGCTCCATTGCTAGGATACTGCGGCATCTGGTGACCCCCCTGGGCCGCTAGTTTGGTTGCTAGGGAAGACGTCGCAGGTTGCCTGCAGCTACGCAGTTGTAGGGAGGCGTCCACTACACCACTGTAATACGTACATAATTTCAGCAAAAATATTACATTTCCATGTTCTCAGAAATAAATGGTAGTTTTGTTGAACACGTATTACAGTATTAATATTAAAATGCAAAAATAGCTATAAAACAATTAATACACCCGTAATTGGCTGGCATCTCGTCCCTGCTCCCGCGTCCAAGGTCAACCACTCCTCCCAACTCGCTCCCTCCTCACCGTCACTACTGCCGACAACAAACACAAATGTTTTGTGAATAACTGCACCTCCACTTCCTATGTACAATACTGAACTGTACTGTGCTGTGCATTTTAAACAATAAACATAAGAAAAGCTAATAAAAAAAGATAAAATTTCACTTTACTGTACAGTTCCTATCCTCGGCGACAGGACCAGGGTCACTGCCGCCAGTGATTGATGGTGTTAAATATCTCCTTCAGTGATCAAAGAACATGGTGATGGGGAGTTGTCGTCTCTTTCATTCATTTCTTCCATGATGTTTTTGTATGGGCAAACGTCATCCATCCTCGCATGAATTTCAGGGCACGCACCATGGAGGGTCCATACTATAGGCCAGGTTTTTCAGTGCCTCAATATTCCTGGTCATCTCCCCACACTTCTCCAACGTTATTTCTTGGTGCTCTTCCTCTTCCTCATCCTCTTTCCCTTCGCTTCCTCTTCCTTGCCTGAGTCTACTAACTCCTGTAGATCCTCCTCAGTCAGCTCAGTGTCGTGCTCTTCAATTAGCTCCCTAATCTCGTCCTCTGCCATGTCCTGGAAGCCTTCAGCAGCCACTTTCCTTGACAGTTCCAGGGTCTTTCTGAATATTTTCATTAAAATCCATCAAAATCATTTTCCTTGTCATCGTCTTAAGCACCAAACAGCTCCTCCCAGTCTTCTCCTTGAACAGGGCTAGAGGGTACTGTGGGGTTCAGGATATTTGGTTCACACTCAGGATGGGTTGGAGAAAGGAAACTCACAATGTGCTCTCTATATACATGTTGTATTGGATGTACAATGCAGCTTGGTGCTGGGAAGGCAGCATGGTTACAAGCGTGATGTAGAGAGAGCTGGTTGGTGAGGATGCTCAGAAGGACAACTTGTGGGTCGCCATGCTGCGCCGGCGGGGCGAGACCGCCAGACAGGCAGAGGAGGAGGCGAGGGCCGCCAGGCAGCGGCGGAGGAGGTGTTGCTGGCTGCAGTTGTAGGTAGAAAGGAGATCACCACGAGGTCAGGTCTTAAATAGCGGGTAGGCGTGGCAGCAGTTGACCCCGCTCCGTGATGTATCGGCGCTGGTTGACCCAGACCAAGAGGCATACACAATTGGTGGGTCGACTACTCAGCGACAAACAGCGTTTGTAGGGAGAATTCCACTACAATACTTCACCTTCCTCAGGCGGTGTAGGAGACTTGTTGTCTGCAGAGTTGTAGCACATGTGAGGCAGAACGGGCGGTGCATGCCTCATGTGGAGACAACGGCGATGGCGTGGATGAGCCGGTCGCTGGATACAACTGTCTAGATACACCATATCTGTTGGAGTAAGAGAAAAGGGTGTGGGCGATGAATGTTGTGCTTCCCTCGGCAGGTACAGAGTCGTCAGATGCGCCTGCTGGGGTGTGTGGGCCTGGGTCAGGAGCAGGGGCTGCGTCAGCAGAAAGCGGATTAGGGCTCGTGACAGCAGCTGGGTCCACGACAGCAGCAGGGTGCAGGACATAAGCAGGGAGTACCTGAGGGAGAAAAGAGGGGTGTGTGGGTCCGCACTCAGGAACAGGGACCGCGTCAAGGGCGGCAGGGGTTACTGTTGGGCCGGGGTCGGCGTCTGAGGCAGGACGGGTGTGCTGGAGTCGGTAGGACGTGGTGCTTGGGGCAGGAAGAGGAGCTGGTGTATGCTTTGAGTAGCAGAGCTGCTCTAGGGTGTCTAACCTGTTGTTTAGAGACAGTAGTTGTAGAGCCGATGAGGCTGCTTCTGTGTGGGATAAGCCAGTCTTCCATGTTGCTTGAAGACTGGGGCGTGATCAGTTTCTCCTCCATCCTGTGTGAGTGGTCACTCCGGGTCACCATTTGTGGGGTATGGATGTTTGGGTTCGCACTCAGGATGGGTTGGAGAAAAACTCACAATGTGCTCTCTATATACATGTTGTATTGGATGTACAATGCAGCTTGGTGCTGGGAAGGCAGCATGGTTACAAGCGTGATGTAGAGACTGGTGAGGATGCTCAGAAGGACAGCTTGTGGGTCGCCATGCTCGCCGGCGGGGCGGGACCGCCAGGCAGGCGGAGGAGGCGAGGGCCTGGGCAGTGGCGGAGGTGTTGCTGGCTGCTGTTGTAGGTAGAAAGAGACAGGTCACCACGAGGTCAGGTCTTAAATAGCGGGGGTAGGCGTGGCTTAGCAGTTGACCCCCGCTCCGTGATGTGGGCTGGTTGACCCAGACCACGAGGCATACACTGGGGAATTGGTGGGGTCGACTACTCAGGGACAAACAGAGTTTGTAGGGGAGAATTCCACTGCAGTGCGTGTTTTTCGAATCGTTTTCAATTAAAAAAATGTTACAGCACATGTATATTTTACCTAAACTGTGCCTGAATGAATATATTCTCAGAAATAAATAGTAGTTTTGCTGAAACGTGATGTATTTCAATGTAAAATAGGATAAAATACATGACGAAAACAAAAGACTTTACCTAACCTTCCAATGTTCAAGAGATGTTACTCGTTTTTTTAATAGTTTTCGGTTAAAATACTGTTATATTACAATGATATTATATTCATACTGTGCTTGATATACTACATTCACGGAAATGTAATATTTTTGCTGAAATAGCGTCGTATTACAGTGGAAAGTAATAACAATGACTTTACGCTTTCTTTGTTCAAAAGATGTTACCGTAATCCTTTTTCGAATGGTTTTCAGTTAAAAAACTGTTGCATCACAAGTGAATTAGGATAGAATATTATTGTAATACAACAGTTTTTAACTGAAAACCATTCATGAACAAAGTCATTTCAGCAAAATATTTCCATATTCAAAATAAATAGTAGTTTTGCTGAAATGTAATGCATTTCAATGTAAATTAGGATAAACTACATGAAAACAAAAGACTTTACCTAACCTTCCGATGTTCAAGATATGTTACTCGTTTTTTTAGTAGGCTAGTTTTCGGTTAAAATACTCTTATATTAGTGAATTCTATTCATACTGCTCTTGATATAATACATTCACGGAAATGTAATATTTTTGCAACTACAATGCTGATGTCAACACAAGCGTGGTTACAGCGAGACTGACTGAGTGAGGGAGACCTATGCGTTAGGGTGTGTCAATTTAGGGGGTGAACTGGCTAAATTGAAAATCGAGTAATTTGGTAGCAATTTATTGCAGTCTTTAAGCATGCAAAACAATATTCTGGCATAAATTTTTTTTTTTATAATGTCCTACCTACATCAAATGGATTTTTAAATGTACATAATTGTGAATTTATAACATAACCAGCGCTTTGCATGTTACTGTTTCAAGTTTCAAATTATTATATTTATTATCCAGAAATTATTTGGAAAGTAACCAATGCCTTCATACTCTCTTTGCTTTGGTTTCCTTGTCATCAGTAGTCTGTTTGCTATTTGTGCTTTTGATAACCTTCGCCTCTCGTGGCTAAAAAATACGGCCCACTGCTTCTGTGACCATTTTCACACATCTCTCCACACTTTGAGTGTGGAAGGCCACTTCGGCACCTGCATTGGAGTCTCTTTTAAGGTTTCTGAATTCTGGCTAGTTAGACTTGTTGTCAATGGTGGCTCTAAGACTTCCAACTCAAGTCAACCAATTCTGACAATTTGGTGGCATTGACGTTTATTGGGGAACTTTTCTTGAATGAAACGAATAGTCTCCCCAACTGGTCGCCAATACCATTAGCGTTCCTCTAATCTTTAGAATGACTTCAGCCTCGGTTCGAGGATTGGTACATTGACTGCAAGCATTGCTTGCAAAACTGCTTCTGATCGAAAGCATACCAAGCGGACCTTCTGTTAGTTAAGGCAACACGTATGTCCCTCACTACCTTCCTCTGTGTTCTTACTAGCTGCAATTGAAACAAAAGGTGATTGGGCCCATCCACCCACATAGGGATTAAGTTTCACACTAAACCACTGGGGAAGATAAACCCCAATAATAAATTCAACAATTAACCCCAAATTCTTCAGCACTTTGCCCTTCACCTGTGGTTTAAATCCAAATCCTGCAGAAACGAAGAGCTGTAGTTAACCAACGGCTGTGACTGACAGGTCCAATCTCCAAGAGAGCTGCTAATGACTGAGGCATTCTCCCGATCTTATTGCTTGGGCACACGATAAGCATAGGATTGATCTGTGCTGAGATCTTTGATGACCTTCCAGACAACGGAAGGAGGCCAACTTCCCTGACCTTTTGGAAAGGTTGTATTTATTTTAAGTTGTGTTGTTTCATCCAGCATGATGCCAAGGGGACCTGACCAATTTGTTGTTGCTCTTGTAGGACCATCAAGTTCTGGATGAGAGACGAAGAGGTAGCTCGCCTGTATGTAAATCACATACAATCCAAACAAGTCTTCCTAGTTTTTTCTCTAAATGCGTCATTACACCCCCGCTATCCGGGTGTTCACTGCAGTTGAATCTCCACCAACAGCCTGCAGTGAACTGCCAAGTCTCTCTCCTGAACCCAACATGTATGATCAGCAATGACTTGCATGTTTCTTCCCCACTTCAGTTTCGGGAGCAAAGTGAAACAAAACTGACCACCAGGCCCGGAACAGACAGAGTAGTGTCTTCTTTGATGAGACCTGGAAACTTTCGTTCACTCCTACTTCTAGCAAAACTTTTAGGTCATCTATTCTTCCATCAAACAAAAGACAGGAGAGCCTCCCTCGCTAAATCTTTTTTCATGCTGATCAGATATTTTCCATTATTTTTTTTCTTGTGCTCTTCTAATTCTATTATGATCTATCACCAAAGATACATCCTCGCTGATGAGGCCTGCATCTTATTGAAGCCGGCAGCTGCAATTTCTGCAGCCCTAATGGAAGTCCAGCATGGTGGCGACCACTTGAAGCTAAAAAGCAATGTTCTTTTGAAATATTTCTTGTGTTGTATTTCTATTTTTGGTAAAAGGTTCAGATGGCTCTTTGAACTATCATCTGATGTTAAGCTTCCTGTTCATCAGAAGAACTAATAAAAGAAGTGATAAAACATCTTGACACAGCCTTCCTCTCTTTGGATGGCTTCTTCACTCTTCATTTTCTTCTTTTGTTCCCTCTCGGATTTGTTCTTCTTAGCATTAGCAACTGGTTTTGTTTCTGAATAATCTATTGAACCCATTTGCATACTTCCTTGGCCTTCGCCTTTTGTCCTCTGTGCCTTATAAATTCAAGCTCTAAACAGGGATCTTCTTTTCACGAGGACAACCACAATCAATGTGGGAATTATTTTCTCTTACCTGAGCAGAACAGAAGTTGATTCGAATATAATTGTATGGAGTTAATTTTGCGTCAAATGTCAACAGAGTATCAAGTGTGTGCAGCAAAATTCATTTTTCCTGGCCAAGCCTTTTACCAAGGATGTTTCAACTGCTTTTGTGCCATAATTTCTCGTTAGTTTTAGCTCAATAGTTCGACACTGATTAATCACAGGTGGTTTGAATAGTGCATTAGTTTTTGTCCATCATTGATGCAGAAGAGGGATCATCGGTCATTTATGAGTTCTTTATCTGTATAGTTCCTTCTGTCCTTGCATTTTTTTCGGCTGAGAACCCTAATCTTAGCATGTCTCTCACTGTTGGAAGTTCTGATAGGAAGCCTTTCCCTTACCAACTAGGGCAGGTCAAGTGGGTTGACAACCGACTTCTTTTGTCTTCAATTTTGACATCTTCACACTATCTGGACAAATAGAAAAATATTTCAATGTTTCATAATTCAATTGTTGTTTCCAAAAAAATATCAATTTGTTTATCAAAAATGCTGCAACAGAAATAACATAATAATTTCTTAGAACATAATGTTTTATACAATGATATAAGTAATCATGGCTAATCAATATGCCCTACTTTCATAACAATTAAAATGTAGAATCTGCCTTGGTAGAGCAGGGTGCAAGTGCAATGGAGAGCAAAACCACTGCCTATGATATCTAGAAGGAGAGTGAGTCAAGCTTTATTATCCTCACGCTAAGGCTAAGTCAAACAAGAATTAAACTGTCCCACACGGAGAGCCTGTTCATGTTCATGTTCTGACACGATATTGTACACAAGCTATAGAACCATAAAATTCCATATTCCATATGCTTACATGAGATTAGTTAATATCATGAATAATTCCTAATCAAATCTCATTAATTTGTTGAAATACTGATATTTGAAACTTTATATAATTGATGTAGGTGATGGTTATTTCAATTCATTTTGCTTGCTAATCTCAAGTTTAGACATAAAGAGGCACAATATTTTGACTACCAAATTTGATTTTTAACATGTTGATAAAATTGACACACCCCATGCGTGCGTGTGTGTGTGTGAGTTCTTGAGAGCTGGCGGGTGTTGGTGCGGCCTTGAGTTGAATGGTGCGCGATTTGAATGTACTTCAATTACTTCAATGTACAGAATATTCTCGGCGGGGCAATCCGCGTACAGTATTTGCAATCGTGTATTATAAACCGGCGTATGTTAAGGGCCGACTGTACTTCACTCAAAGCACATTAACTACGTTACTGTAACACTTGCACAATCAAACTATTAGTTTGGTCAAATCACTTAAAAATGGCGAATTACAACACGGAGAAGGTGGAATGACCTACCTGTGGGTGGAGAAGCGTGGCGCTTACTGGTTTGAAAACGAACCACCGCCTTCCACCCACGCTAAAGTCACGGATTCCACCTACTCAATCATTTCACTGAAATACATTACTGTAACACTCTGACGTTTGAAACTGAGACTACGAAATCAGTTTCATTCCCTACTACCTGTATCACCTTTACAAACAATGCTCTGACTGAGCTATCAAAAGCACCAATTAAATTGATCACAAAAGGTTGGATGGCAATCCCGTCCCAACACGCATAGCCTTACTACAAACCCGAGGAGCAGATTTAAAGTTCCATTCAGGAATATTAACTAATTCCTTAATTAACCTCCCTACCACAATTTCACTATGATTATCAGAGTCTCTGATATTCATAGGTGAAAAAAAGGTTTACAGGGTCTCGGTAGCAGAAAGAGTTTACAACTTCGGTCAACAAACATACAACATCTCAATGACGTCATCAAGGAAACAGAGAGCGGACATTTCCACTGGGAGACTCAGAAGGTTTTGTGAACGTGTAAGCGTAATATGAACCCTTAGGTTTCAACAGGCTCGCTCTTCACAGAAGGGCAAAACACCTCAACAGCCCATTCATTAAAGAGCTGTCTTGTTACCCATGCTTTACGGTTGGATTTCCAATAAACTCCAAGCCGTCCTCTTACCACTTTCTGTTGCTTGAACACCCTGGGGTTCTCAGAGTGGTGAACAAGCATAGGCGTCAGGCGAATCTCCTGAAGCATTGGCACCAAGCAATAGAGTGAGGCAGGTCTTTCATGAGTTTATGCCCAGGTAAAGAGGCTTCATCTCTGGTGATGAATGTTCTTTTGGGCATCTTTCTCAAAAACAGCCAGTTTCGTCATTGAACACTTGCTGTGGAAGATAATTTTCATCATCCATCAGTTCTTTAAACTCCACAAAAACTTTGCTGTCCCTTCCTTATCAGCACTAGCAGCTTCACCATGCCCTAACTTCACTAAATATGTCACTTCTTTTCTTAAATTTTTCAAACCAGCCTTCGCTGGCCTAAATCTTCAAATTCTGTGCCTGAAGAACCAGGTTGATCTGTCTTTAAATGTTAATAAATCTCCCTGGCTCTTTCACAAATAAATTCAGTAGAAACTGAATCACCTTTCATCTGTTTTTCCCTAATCCAGATGAGGAGTAACCTCTGTTTCTGCAATTAGGGATCTACCTTTAAACACTCTAGTCGATTTATCTCTCACTTTCACTACTTTCAATTTTTCTTTCTGTGCAAGAATTGTCGACACAGTTGTCGACATGCCATATTCTTTGTATAGCACATTTGTTCTAATGCCTTCTTCATGTTTTTTAATAATTTCCTGCTTAACTTGGATTGAAATCGCTTTTCTTGATCTCTCTGGACCCATGCGGGATTCAAACACAATCTCAACACGTGATATTTTAAGTTTAATTGCTGTAAATAAAGAATATTTTTTTAAATTACTGCACTGCACTGTATATTGTCAATATGTAAAATAAATTTCAAAATGACCAATAATTTGCTTGGAAACAGAAAAAGCATTTAGTTGAAGAGAGTCTCAAGCAAGATGTTATCTCCACTGAAAAGACACAGAGACTGACGCCTGTTTGGTGTGTTGACAGGCTGTTTGGCATGCATAAAACTAGTTTCCTGTACTTCACTTATGTTCAATAATTATTAAAATGACTAAACAATTTAATATTAAACTTTTAAAATTATTGAATAGCATAAACTTCTTGATATTTACTAAAATAGTAAGGAATTTAAGCCCTAGAACCGATTACTGCATTGGCGGACTAATACTACAGCTGGTGGACGCCAAATGCCAACTACGTTGAGGGGCACTCGTAGAAAACTTCGTTAATCGGTGATTGCTCGTTAAACGAAGTTAAGAATCTTATGGAAGGTAACTCGTTAACCGAAATCTTGTTAACCAAGACGCTCGTTAACCGAGGATCATTATATATATTCTTTCAGTGAAGAGCGAGCCGGGGAGGCGCTTGACATTCACTGAGTGACTTGAAAGAAGGGGCTATAGTCACGCGATCTAGCAACTTCATAAAGAAGATCTCTGTGGTCGCCATGCTGACAAGACCGTATAAGAAAATGCCCCAAACACAATAATTGAGAGACATAAACAAAATAAAAGTAACTATTTCCTCACTGTGCTAAGATGTATAAATACCGTATATAAAATCCTCGTGGCACTTAGTATTTCAGCTATTACAACGCAAATTTGCGGAGCCTTCTTTGTGTGTACAGTATTTACAGCTGATTTGCCAGGCAAGAAGATTATGGTGGCAGTGCGTATGATGGGGGGTGAAGGAGGGGGTTTTGAGAATTGCAAATAAATGCCAGGCGCGTGTCCTCCTAATATTACTTATTAAGTAATTATTAGATGTTTTAATTGTCTGTATGTTGGCCTGGCGAGTTATTGCTAGGCATTAACATACCTAGGTATAAGCTAGGCCTCGCATTCTGGGTTGAACAAAAATAAATCTATTGCTATATACAGTTAAGCTTTGAATCGCAGCGTTAATGTGTCCTCAATATTACAGTGTAAGGTGAATTGTCTTATCACGAATCATTAATTACCATTAAAATAAAGCAATAATAATAGAATCGTTCCCAAGTATGACCTTTTCATATCTTTTGTGTGGCTTTTACCTCTTTTCCCCCCAAAACAATACAATTAATGAAAATTGCAAACTATATTCTTTAAATAATGTTTCTGAATGCACCTTATATAATATAAATGAATAATAATATGGTCACACAAGGGATGGAACATCATTGTTTTCGTTTGTGTTTACAGCCGGAAGTCCGGGACGATAGTTCTACACCAGAAAATGAAGAAATATGACCCTGGTTGTAGCTGTAATAAAATTAATGTAAAAAAATGAATATACTGTATATGTTTTAAGTAATGTTATTTAATGTTAATAAATGGAACAATAGAAGTAGCTAACCACTAATGACAAAAAAAAAAAAAGATGGATTGGGAATGCCAACATATACGAACATGCGCATTTAAGGATACCGATTTCATTTATCTTTTTAAGAACATGTACAAAAGATTCATTATTGTTCATTACTAAATATGCATTTGATTGAATTAATATTTATACATGTGAAATGAACAATACAATTCATTAATAATCGTGGAATATTAAAACACACAAGAGGATAGAGACGGCATTGTTGTCAGTGTTTACACCCATAATGCCAGTTATCCACCTGAAACTGAAGAAAATAATACCCTGGTTGTTGTCGTAGTAAAATTAATGTAAAAAATAATATACGCATGTTTTAATTAATGTACAGTAGAAGTAACCACTGATATTAAAGAAAAAAAAGAGACTGATAGTGGAAAGCCAATGTATACAGTATGTGTGCACTCAAGGAAAGTCATTTATCTTAAGAATATGTAAAAAAAAGATTCATTAATGTTTATTACTGAATATTGAATGTAATTGATTGAATTAATGTTTATATATGTGAAATGAACAATGCAATTCATTGATATGTAGAATATTAAAACACACAAGAGAAGACAAGACGGCATTGTTTTCGTGAGTGACGATGCTTCTACATAAGAAACTGAAGAAAATAAGACCCTGGTTGTAGCTGTAGTGAACTTAATGTAAAAAAATTGAATACATGTATGTATGTTTAAGCAATGTTATTTAATGTTAATAAATGGAACATTATTAGTAGCTAACCACTAATGGTAAAGAAATACAGTGACCCCTTGAACTCAATCCGTTCCAGAAGGTCGTTCGTTAACCCGAAAGTTCGTTAACCGAAACCATTGTTTCAATGGGTTTTTGGATAGTGGTTCCAGCTCACCGCTGCCTAAATTCAACAAAAATGGTGAAAAAGTTCACTTACTTTGAGGTGTGTATGTAGAAGGCTCCTGGATGATGATGATGGGAATTAGAATGGGGTGGAGGAGAAGGAAGAAGAGAAGGCATTGGGGTTGGAAGAGAAGTCACCTCATGGCACCATTTCACCCATAAATTTTAGTTCTCTTGGTGTATTTCAAGAATATTTTCTTTAAATCAACACTGCAATGCATTATATATTGTCAATATGTAAAATATATTTCAAAATGAACAATAATTTGCTTGGAAACACAGAAAAAAGCGTTAAGTTGAAGAGAGTCTCAAGCAAGATGTTACCTCAGTGAAAACAGAAGACTAATGCCTGTTTGCTGTGTTAAGAGGCTGGATGCAGCGCATTAAACTAGTCACTTTACCTTCAATTATGTTCAATAATTGTTAAAATGACAAAAATTTAATATTAAACTTTTAAAATTATTGAATAGTACAAACTTCTTGATATTTACTAAAATAGTAAGGAATTTAAGCCCTAGAACCGATTAATGTATTGGCAGACTGATACTAAAGCTGGTTGCCCGATCAGTGCAAGCGAAAACATGTTGAGGAAGGTTCGTAAGAAATTCGTTAACCGAATTTTTGTTCGTTAACCGAATTGAAGATCCTTATGGAAGGCAGTTAAGCTAACCGAGGCATTCGTTAAACGAGGGGTCACTGTATGGCGAGACGATTGGGAGCATAGCATTATGAACAGTAAGTGCGTTAAGTGAAAACATATCGTCATTTCTCTACATATGAATATGAAAGCAACACTTATTTACTGTTCATACAGGTTGTACCTCTAGTCCGGCAACCTCAGGACCTGACCAGTGCCGGACCATGGTGCGGACCATGGAAATTCACCCTTTTCCTGGATAGATAGTGACTTGTGCTTATGCTTGGAAGCACTAGCAACACTTTCTCTGCATCATGGTCTTTGAAGGGTTAAATGTCGTATAGTAGCTTCTCAAATTTTGAGTTTTTAATTCTTAACGTATTTTATTGGAACACAAAAATAAATACAAATTTTGACAGCGAAACTTGATTTATCGGGTTTGAGCGGCCGCCAGCGTGCAGGCAGCGTGCATAATCGTGTAAACAGCGTCATTTCTCTTATGTACAAAAGATTCATTATTGTTTATTACTGAATGTCGTTTTTATTGAATTAAAGTTTACGTGTGCAAAATGAGCAATACAATTCATTAATATCGTAGAATATTAAAACACACGAGGAAATTACACAGCATTGTTTTCGTTGATTAAAACTGAAGAAAATAAGACCTTGGTTGTAGCTGTAGTAAAATTAATATGGTTGTTTTAAGTAATGTTATTTAATGTTAATAAATGGAACAATAGAAGTAGCTAACGATAATGGTAAAGAAAAAAGAGAGATCGCGTATGTAAGTGCGCATGAGCACACGTGAAAACATATCGTCATTACTTTACATAAGAATATGAAAGCAACACTTATTTACTGTTCATATATATTTCAATTAATGTTTCTGAATTTGTTTTTATTGAATTAATGTTTGTGTGTGCAAAATTAACAATACAATTTATTAATAATGAGGAGACGAGACGGCTGCTGGCATTGTTTATGTTAAAGCTTACGAAACCAGTGACTGATTGGTTCTACATATAAAACTGAAGAAAATAAAACCCTGATTTTAGCTGTAGTAAAATTAATGTAAAAAAATTAATGTGGTTGTTTGAAGTAGCTGTAATGTTATTTAATGTTAATAAATGGAACAATATAAGTAGCTAACCATTAATGGTAAAAAAAAAAGTGAGACTGCTCGTATGTAAGTGCGCACATGTGAAAACATATCGTCATTACTCTACATAAGAATTTGAAAGCAACACTTATTTACTGCTCATATATATTGAAGGGTTAAATGTTGTACTCTGTATAGACAAGCAGAGAGAGAGAGAGAGAGCAGCCGAACTGCCGGATGTAAACAAACCTTAATTTCCCGCGGCTTTTTTTTTTGTAAGGGGATTAGCCCACCCGGGCATAGGTCACTGACCCACATTGGGGCCTCAGGGGCAAAAATTTAATACTCCTGTAATATTAATAATAATTCAGATAAGTAAAAAAAAAAAGCTGCCTATCTACCTATTGGACAAACTAAAATCGTTCCGGACCACAGAATGCCGGACTAGGGAGGTACAACCTGTATATGTTTTAAATAATATTTACGAATGTAAAACAAAAATTCTGCTCACCAATGATGGTAAAGTCTAAAACAATAGGACAGCCAATGAATATTGTGCGAGTTTTTACTCAGATGACGAAGTCATCAGGTTCAACTCTGGCTGAAGCTGTAGCTTTCCATAAAGCTGTTACTGAACCTGAAGTTGATGTTGAAGCTGCATATGATGCTGAATTTGATGATGTAGCTGAAGTTGATGGTTTAGGCCTTCGAATAATAAAGCTCTCAAAAGAACCTTACACAGCTGCTTTCTTCTCTCATTATACATCTTTATGTAGAGGTCATTTGCATTTATTTATATTTTAATGCTTTGTTCTGTTAATGGATCCACTTCAGAAAATATGTTCATTGCTTGCTCCATATAATATCCACAGACCTCTCACCTTTTTCATATCGTTTTAACACATCTAGTTTCTTGGCTAAGCTTATACATTTTCTATTAGCTTTTGAACCAACAGTACCATCACTTGCTCTTTTGCTCATGTTGAATGGGGATGCATAAATGCTGTAAGAAACCTGAGAAAGTTTTTCTCCTATTCCAGATGTGTGAAAACATAAGGCCCGCCAAGCTCCGACTGTTGTTTGCCACTCATTAGCCAGGCAGCTTCTTTGCGCAAGGTGCTCTTCATTTTTTTTACAGTAATTTCTTTTATACAGGGTAATACATAGAGATTTAGTTATTATTTATTTGAAAATGTAACTATTTTATTTTTATTATATTTTGGTCGTAAATACGAATGAGATAAGGACGTAAATTAAATTGGATCCTAAATTAACTAGGGTTAGTCGCGATATAAAAAATCGTTATAAAAAGTCGCAATATATCCGGACCCTACTGTACAGTACAGGAGTACCGGTATATGTATTTATTGTTAATTTGGCAAGTCCAAACTATTTAAAAAAAAAATAGTTCTGTACACTTTGTGAGGCGTTAAAATTTGCACATACTGAAGATAAGACTATAATCAATGTTGGGACAGCAGTAGTGTGCTTGTTTCTTACTAATGTAACCAGGGTTCTTTCCTTGGGTTGGATGTAAGAAAGGGGTTATCCAATGAGAACCTTACCAACATTAACTGGACAAAGATGGTTAACTTACAAGTGGTAGTACAGTAATGATATATATTAAGGCTAGCTAGTCAAGAAGTTGATATTGGCAAAGGGACTTAATAATAATTACTGTACAATGCACATTATTATTATTGATGAAATATTTATTTTTTATATAAAATATTTATAAAGTACAAGTAAACCACAAAAATTTATATTTCACTTTTACGATGGTTATAAATTAACACCATCTCCCCATATACGATCACTATGACTCGCTTTAATGATAGCTATCGAATAGCCATCAATATCTATTGTCTGATTTTTTCTCTCGTGCAAACCATAGGTTGTTTCCTCAAATTTATCACAATCTTGCAAGAATTGCAGCAATGCAAGTAATATTTTTCTATGTCAAGTCAGTGGCATTTGATAAGGAAACCATTTTTAACCAGGCATCTCTACCAACACTTGTCAGCCTACCCACCACCGGTGCACGGCCAACCTGCGCACTACAGCCCTCCCCTTAGTTTTGTCGATCATACATCCACCATCGTATGGCTCCACAATTATCAGCCAGCATCGTACTTGTCAGTTTTTTCTTATATAGTGAGGACCAAACTAACATTTAGAATGAACTGTTATGGTGACTGAAGTGATATTTTCTGTGACTTTGTGATGGTTTTGAAAATGTGAGCAGTGTCGGCCACTATCATTGTTTTTGTTATCGTTCACCGTTTTTGTGACAAGTGTTTGCGACTGAAAAAAGCAGTGCAACTATGAAAATGTCTTGGAAAGTCAAGGCATCCAAGACAACCATGTCTCTGAGGTGAAGCTTGAAATTGTTAAGCAGCACAAGACTCCCCAGATCCTGTGTGAGAATCAGAGTGACCTCTCCACTCCAGGAGTCCCCTTAGCCTTGAAGGGGACATGTGATAAGGCTTATCCATTATGATGTAGCAAGTGTTGTTTACTGGTTTTGTACTGAAAGTAGTATTGTTGTTAATTTTTTTGTCAGTGGTACATGTGTATGTTTGGGGACTGGATGGAACGTATCCCATTGAACCCCATGTTATAATTCTCCCTATTTACGATATTTCACCTAGCAATGGGTTTTTCAGGAACGTAACTCGGGGGTTACTTATTAGTACTACAACCGAGCAAGGTGGACTTTAAACTCAGCAGTGGCTCAGTGGATGTAGTGATGCACTGATGTATGGCCGCTTGTTGTGGCTTTTACCTCGAGTTACTTAGTTTTCAGACAGTTTTTGATTTATAGTCATCATGGAACCAAGTGATCCAAAACCTAGGACAGTACATGACAAGTAGTGTCCTCGGTCTGGTACATTGTACAAGTAGACATCAGGCGAAAGTACAGTAATCCGGTCAAGTACCTTCAGCTGATGAAGGTAAACACTGTGCACAATATTGAAGGACAAGGAGACACTGTATTGTGGCCATGCATCAGTGAGTACAATGTAAAGTACTTCTCAGTTGTAGAAAAAGACTTTGCATTGTGAACTTCATCGCCCTGTTGTCAAACATTCCTCAAATAAATGTTCTATGTTTAATTTAAAAGACATCCAAAAGTAGTGGTAGTGGTGATGGTGTAGGTTGCTACTTTTTCAAATGAATAGATGTAATGGTAGTGGTGCTACATTTTGATAAAAGAACAGGAGCGGTAGCACTACGGTTTCCAAGAAGTTGCAAGCACATCCCTGATAGACAGCAATATACTGTACAGTACAATCAATAATTATCTATGCATTGGGTAATCAATCAAAAGTACTTCTTTATCTTTATTCTACTGTATGACAAATACAGAACCTGATCCAGGATAATGCATAGCCTACAAAAAAGTAAAAAAAAAAATAAATAAATCCTATCTAATTGTGTATTAATATTCAATGCCTCCAAGCTTCAACTTATGTTCCAGAAAATTTCAGTCAAGATAGTGCTTGTAGCATGAGCACCAGGACTTAACAAGATGGGGAAAATTCTAATACATACACCTTAAGTGTTCTAGACATTTAATTTAAGTTTACTTTTATTGTAGTTGTGTGCAGTCTATTGGCATATCTCCCATATTCTGGATATAATTTGATATGATCAATCATTTACACACAATGTAGCAGATGAAAAGAACCAACTGTGTCTTCTTTATCAAGCAAAAAAAAAATGTTAGATCCAATCCAATTGTGTCCATGAATACATAAGCAGTGTTAGTTGCAAAAAACAGTAAATGACTATAGGCTGTACCTGCAAGTGTGATGTGATTAATGACAGTTAAATGATGTTTGATGCTAATTTTATAATTTTTTTAAAGATTAAAAGGTTTTGTATGAAATGTTTTTTTTTTTTCAGAAAATTGAAATGGACTTGGGGAGTCGTAAAAGTACCAAACTTCAGTCTCCAAGTCATGCCATATGCAAGACAGTAACTAACAAAATCCTTATCTTACAAAAGCCTCATTATCTAGTCACGGATACCAGTGCCATAATTTGCACCTCCAGCCTTCCTTAGTTCCTGGAGGAAGGCTTCGTGATCCAGCTCATTGGAGCTTTCCAATGTCAGCTCCACTGCAAAATTCTGTTGGAAAACAACATTTTGAAATTAAAATTTCATGTCCTAAATATTTAATTAGCTACTGCACTCTAAAATACAATAATGCTCCAAAATATGTTATGGTATGTTTACATTTAAAACAAGTTGACATACATTTTATTTCAACATACTGTAGCATTACAGCACATTTGCCCCATTATATTTGGATCCTCAATAATTGTACAAATGAAATGCAGTATCACTGATTTTTATCCACTTCAAGAAAAAAGGATTTACACAAAATAAGTGATTGACCCTCAAAGTCCAATTTTATGATCATGGACAATTGAATGCTCTTGCATTATACAAACTAGAATGTAACATCTCCACATCATAATTGATCACAGCAACTTTAATGTTTGATGTCATTATTCCATAGCCCTACAATTCTGCAAGTAAAGGGCTTCTGACTGACATACTTTTCTATTTAAGGCAAAATAAATTACAGCAACTTTTAATCTCCCTTAATAAAAAATCCATCCTCTGTTCCACAAAATCAAATCAATCACAGTGAGGATTGGCCTTTAGTTGACTTCACCTTTTCCATTCCTGAACCTTGGGGTTTCAGGATTGATCCTTTGTTTGTAATCTGAAGTTGTGTGAATGGTCTTGTAGGTTAAAGCACAAGACACCATTAAAAAATTTTTAATCGCAATGCTTAGAAGTTAATTAATCTTGAAAGAATTCACAGCTCTATGCAGTTCACTCATTTCCTTCTCTCATCAAGATCTGAATCCACGTGTAAAATTGCAGCGAGGGACACCCTTGTCAGGGAGGCTAATTAAATTATACCTCTACTTTATCAAAGCATTTGACAAAGTGCTTAAAATTATATCAGGAGGACAGGGAATTCAGGTGAATGTCCTGGCATGGACTGTGATTTTCTTTGCAATTGCAAACAATGGCATGAACTCATGTGTACCAGTTACAAATGGTGTGATACAGGGGGGTGTGCATAGACATACAGTATGCATTAATTTTAATGGCATAAAATAATTAATAAATAGCTTGGTACAGTTTTGAGTAGTTTTTATCATGTCTCTTGGCCAAATTTTTACCCATTAAAACATCTCGTTATATAATTCTTGCCTATCATTAAATAGGTTTTTTCATACATTTTGGAATGTGTAAAACTCTTCAGGAATACTTCCAATTCGTGGAGAGGAAACGGTGATGACTATCTAGGGACTCCACATGAAGTTCTTCACTTCCCTTCAGGATTGTTCTGGATTACCTACAATTTCCTTGGCAAGGAGATGTCTCAAAACTTAAGACCCCAAACATTAAATTACTAATATAAACTTTCCTGAAACAAGCTTCCAGTTAACTTTGTTACCATACACACTGACAAGCATCAAATAGATGGCAAGCCCTCCCAGTCTGATGTGTAAGAATATTGCTCCAATGACAAAGGAGGAAAGGGGATGCAAATTCCCACTAAAAACCCACCATTCATCATAATTTAGATCTCATCTGGTTATTAGTTGGATAGGTATGAAATCTGGCATTGTTTGACAAATCATCTTTTGAAAGTGGGTTCCACAAGCATAATGGAAGGCAGTGTGGTTGGTGCTGCACTCAACCACCTTCACCACTTGTAAAGTTAGGTAACCTACAACCTTTTGGACAGGAGGAGAGTCCTGTATCCAATTGGCTGCTGCATCCCAAGTTATCAGTTTAAAGCGAAGTCTTCTAAGCCAGTATACAGTAAATTCTCAATGTGAAACAACAAAAATTTGTGTGAAAAAAAATATCATGAAGTTCAACTCTTGACACTGACAAGTGTTGAGAATTTCCATTTAACAAAGGATTGGGCGAATGCAAGAAATTAAGTTGGGAATAGTTGAATGTATATGAAACACTCGTTTGGGGGAAAACTATTAGATAGGGTGGAATCAAAGGCATTTCATCTTATCAACTCTCCTCCTCAAGTCTATAATCTGTCCTCCCTTTCTCTTTGCTGCAATGTTGCTTCGCTCTCTTTTACAGGTACTTTAATGGGGAATGTTTGGTGGGTTTGGCATCTTGTGTACCGCCGACAAGGCCGTGGGCTCATAACACTCATCTTGCCCGTGGTGCCCTCTGTTTCTGTGTGGATGTCGGGCACACTAGAATAACCCGTTATAGTGGCTCCTCTACTCTCGCAACCAAACTGTGGAATATTTTGTCTTCTACTGTATTTCCATCCTCTTACAATGTCTCGCTTTTAAAAGCTGGTCTTTGTGATGTGGATTAGCATATACCAAAATAAAGATAAGGGGCCTAAAACTAAAGTTTTTACTAAAAAGTTCACAACAATTGGACATCATCAGAGCCATAGAAAGCAAGGCTGACAAAATGGATAGCAATGGCATGACTAAAGGAAGTCAGAATGGATTTTTCATAATGGGGAAGCCATCAAGGTCATGTTTCTCTCTTGAAAGTCAACATCCAAATCATTTGCAATTACTTTTCTTATAGGTTTATAGGGTTCAGATATGCAGGGTACAATATGATGGAAATAACACTACATCAAATAGTCTAACAGCTGTGATCAATCAGCTGGTCTGTGTGTAATGCAGGACCATTTGTACATCACCAGGTTATAAAATATTCTTATGAAGAGCAGTAAATTATATAATTCATATGCTTCTATCTGAACTTCACTGGACCACTACTCATCTCGAAGAGACAATTGCTGTTAAATCCCACTTTTCTTTTGTAGACCCTTTATTTTTTCTTATTGTCCAGGATACCATCTTCAATCTTTTCCCAAGGAGAATGCAATTATAGTATATTTTATACAGTACATAACATCTAAACTATTTCCAAGGACTGACAAATGTTTGACTGCAGGTATTGGAATTGACACCAGTAGTGAGTTTTGAATCCGTCCATTTACCCTCAGTGATACTTACCGACAAAATCTCTTTCACAAGAGCCTTGTCTGTTGACATCTTGGCTTTCTTTATTGGAGATACCTCAGTTCCTACCCAGGTTACCAACAGGAATTTTGATCGCTTGCTCATCTCATCTCCAGTCTGAGGGAATTCATACAAGTAATTAAATGGGGATTGTTTTTTTTTTTTCATTAAAAAGAGTAAAAAAAAAAATTACCAATTCTATCTACATATACATCATAAATTTCTTCGTGCATGAGATGGAACAAAGAAAAATGGAAACCTCAAGAAAAGGAAGAAATGGTAAGGGATGATCCATGACGTGTAATGAATGAAAGGAACACTGGAAATACTGTACTGAAGAAAGTACACAAAGTGGATCCTGAATCTTCATTACCATCATAATGTTTCATTTCAATTCTTCGTGTCTATTTCATTCATATGAACATTATGAAATAAAAAGTATTCTACACATAAACCACAATCTTGTATTATCCAACACAACACCACTTTACCTCATTAATTCACATGTCCATTTCTTTCATGTCTTCCTTCGACTCTTCAACCAGCTAGGCTACAAATCATCTTCCTTGCCCATATCCTGCCTACCACAAACTCCATATTCCCAACTCACCTGAACGTGTTTGCATCCCTTCAAAACTCCAGAACTTTTTTCAAATCTTAAATTCTTCTACATCTTCATTCACCATCCTATCTTTCCTCCTAATTCCCATTCTAGGTAATGATACTCAAACCTAACCTAACCTAACCTAACCTGCCATAAAATATTGTGAGAGTTGTATCTGTAAACTTTAAGCCCATGCATGATCATGACTTGCCAATAGTGCACAACAACTGATCTATTGCAGAAAAAAAATCTGATCAGATGTATATGAAGAAGGTTCAACCACTTCAATGTTCTCCAAGAAATACTTTTTGCAAGATCTGCAAACAAATAATTTATTAAATTTTCATGCACAATAAAGGATGATTAACGAGTTCCAGACGTGCATTAAACTTTAGGAGACAAGATATTACATATTAAACATTTGAGAAGTAAAGTTAGCCAAAGATAATTTATTTTTTCCTTCTTTCATACTTTGTGTTACAAGACCAGAGACCTGCATATTCTTTTTATGGATAGTACAACTGCAAACAATAAATACATTTTGACCACTATTGTACTGTACTATAACTACCAGGAGGTGGGGGGGGGGGCGGGGCCAAGATAGTATCATACACAGTGCCCTCGTTAATTTGCATCATTATAATGTGGATTTTGGTTCAATTCACATGGTTTTCAAAAATTAATTAAAGATTTAAATTCGGAAGGAATCTGAAATAACCACGTTCCGAAAAGTCGCTTATTTTTGGAATATATTATTAAATAGATTAAGAATGAATTATAGGAATAGTACATGAATTACACTTAAACATACTCCCTTTATTCACAAACTCGTATTTGTGAATTCACTTGCTCACTAAAAATTATGAGCGAGTCTTTATTCAAGATTCGTGATCGAAATTTAGCTATCTGCGAGGCTCTACTAAAACTTTGTCATTTTCTGAAAATAACGCTACCACCAGAAGTTCTTCGATTTCATTCATTTTTCCACAGATATTCTTATCATTATAGTATGTACAGCTGCTCCCCGACTTACGACGGGGTTAGGAACCCAAATCCATGTCATAAGTCAAAGTGGTCGGAAGTCGAAAATGCTTAAATAACATATAGAAAATCTAAAATGGGGGTCTCTTTCTTCTCAGCACCACAAAACTCTCACTTTTAAGCTTGCCAGCCATTTTAAAGTGAATTATAAACGAAAATTTTGTCAGAACACAGCACAATCACCGATGTTGGGACTCGAAAATACTTAATTTGACAAAATTTTGGTACGACTGAGGCGGTCGTATGTCCGGGTGGTCGTAAGTCGAAAGTCAGGGAGTGGCTGTATTTTAAAAGAGGCGATGGAACAGGGAAATCGCCATCCCTTTATAATGACAGTATGCAATTCACCATAATTCCCATATTATTTCGGTTCATTTGGTGCCAGGTTAACAAAACATTATAAAAATAATTTTCCCCCCAAAAATCCCACTCGGTCCCACACGAGCAATTGCACTGTAGTACGTATATTCTCATTCTCTTGTATACAGAGAAGTAACAGCTGATCGGTCCTGCTGACCAGCTCTCACTAACAGTGTTGCTAGCACTTAATATATCTCGAGCACCATTGTTGTCATTGCTCAAAAGGGTTGGAACTTACCACAGGATCTATCTTGAGCACTTTGTAAACAATATTGTAGCTTTTTATCAGAACTTAATACATATTATTGTAGTGTTTTGTACAGTAAGATCTTGTATTTCACGAGTAATATAGACTGGAAAAATTGCGCCAAATGCAAATATATAAATTAATGGGAAAAATAACAATACAGTGAGTTCTGCTATAATGCGTGTTTTGATAACGCGAATTTGCTCTAACGCGATTTATGAATTAGGAACGATATTTGTATAACGCGAACGCTTGTTTGCTATAACGCGATTTTTGCTTACTATTTCTCCAATTTTGTGGTACAGTGGGGTATGCTATAACGAATCTAATTGGTTCTAGAACCTTGTTCGTTATAGCATTCGTTCGTTATAGGATTAATCCGTTCCAGGCCCCCAAATACAACCACTTAACACTGAAAAATATAATATAAAATTGTAAAAATTGTAAAAAAGTGCATAAATATGCATCTAAACCCCTGAAATAAAGAATATCATTAATATTTGTAATAAAAAAACAATAAATTAGAAAAAAAAAAAAAATTTAAATAATGTTCGTTGTAGGAGTTTCGTTCGTTATAGCATTCTCAATTTTATAGGTAAAACCGTTCGTTATAGGAATATTCGTAGTAGGATCTGTTCGTTATAGCATACCCCACTGTATTAACTGTGAATATAGTAAAGAAGAATATCAACAAGAAGTGTTCTGGTGATAGAATTCCCGGTGATGATCGTAAAAGAAAGGATATAACACTTGAAGAGAAGCTCGATTTTATCAACCTCAAAATCACCCTTCTCCCCCATCAAGTAAAGTGTTACATTTACTGTACGATTTCATTATTAGATATGAATGTAACATTTATTTAGACTGTGCTATCCTTTGTGTTAGGCTAACTACTAAATTTTTTCGATTTCGAGTAATCTGCACCTAACCCTATTTTCTCCATAAGCCGTTATTTCTATTACGCGATTTTCTATAACACGATGTTTTACAAGAACACAATTATCGCGTTATAGCAGAACTACCTGTATAGACTGGCCACTCTACATCAACCTCTGATTTTCCCGTTTATAACCTCCAAATTATACAAATTCCGTCTTTATTGACCTGATTGTGCTTTCCGGACGCTAGTTTTTAGGCCTTTAAGTAACTTGATCACACGCTGCTTATCCTGCATCAAGTACAGCTTGTACCTCTCTAGTCCGGCAACCTCGGGACCTGACCGGTGCCGGACCATGGAAATTGCCGGACCATGGAAATTCACCCTTTTCCTGAATAGATAGTGACTTGTGCTTAGGCTTGGAAGCACTAGCACCACTTTCTCTGCATCATGGTCTCTTTGAACACATATTGAAGGGTTAAATGTCGTATAGTAGCTTCTCAAATTTCGCGAGTTTTTAATTCTTAGCGTATTTTATTGGAACACAAAAAAATAAATAAAAATTTTGACGGCGGAAACTCGAATTTCGACGGGTTTGAACGGCCCACCAACGTTCAGACAACGTGCACAATCGTGTAAACAGCGTCATTTCTCATATGTACAAAAGATCCATTATTGTTTATTACTGAATGTCTTTTTTATTGAATTAATGTTTATGTGTGCAAAATGAGCAATACAATTCATTAATAATACGTAGAATATTAAAACACACGAGGAAATGAGACAGCATTGTTTTCGTTGATTACAAAACCAGTGACAGTGATTCTACATATAAAACTGAAGAAAATAAGACCCTGATTGTAGTTGTAGTAAAATTAATATGGTTGTTTTAAGTAATGTTATTTAATGTTAATAAATGGAACAATTGAAGTAGCTAACGATAATGGTAAAGAAAAAAAGAGATCGAGTATGTAAGTCCGCACACGTGAAAACATATCGTCATTACACTACATAAGAATATGAAAGCAACACTTATTTACTGTTCATATGTATTTTAATTAATGTTTCTGAATTTGTTTTTATTAAATTAATGTTTGTGTGCAAAATTAACAATACAGGTTGTACCTCTTTAGTCCGGCATTCTGTGGTCCGAAAACTCGCGTGGTCCGGAACGATTTTACTTTGTCCAATTGGTAGATAGGCAGTTTTTTTTTTTTTACCTATCTGAATTATTATTATTATTACAGGAGTATTAAATTTTTGCCCCTCAGGCCCCAATGTGGGTCAGTGACCTATGCCCGGGTGGGCTAATCCCCTTAAAAAAAAAAGCCGCGGGAAATTAAGGTTTGTTTACATCCGGCAGTTCGGCTGCTCTCTCTCTCTCTCTCTGCTTGTCTATACAGAGTACAACATTTAACCCTTCAATATATATGAGCAGTAAATAAGTGTTGCTTTCATATTCTTATGTAGAGTAATGACGATATATTTTCACATGTGCGCACTTACATACGAGCAGTCTCACTTTTTTTTTTACCATTAATGGTTAGCTACTTATATTGTTCCATTTATTAACATTAAATAACATTACAGGTACTTCAAGCAACCATATTCATTTTTTACATTAATTTTACTACAGCTAAACTCAGGGTCTTATTTTCTTCAGTTTTATATGTAGAACCAATCAGTCACTGGTTTCGTAAGCTTTAACATAAACAATGCCGGCAGCCGTCTCGTCTCCTCTAATATTCCACGTATTATTAATAAATTGTATTGTTAATTTTGCACACACGTACATTAATTCAATAAAAACAAATTCAGAAACATTAATTAAAATATATATGAACAGTAAATAAGTGTTGCTTTCATATTCTTATGTAAAGTAATGACGATATGTTTTCACGTGTGCGCATGCGCACTTACATATGCGATCTCTCTTTTTCTTTACCATTATCGTTAGCTACTTCTATTGTTCCATTTATTAACATTAAATAACATTACTTAAAACAACCATATTAATTTTACTACAGCTACAACCAAGGTCTTATTTCCTTCAGTTTTATATGTAGAACCAGCCAGTCACTTGTTTTGTAATCAACGAAAACAATGCTGTCATTTCCTCGTGTGTTTTAATATTCTACGTATTATTAATGAATTGTATTGCTCATTTTGCACGCATAAACATTAATTCAATAAAAAAGACATTCAGTAATAAACAATAATGAATCTTTTGTGCATAAGAGAAATGACGCTGTACACGATTATGCATGTCGTCTGCACGTTGGCGGGCCGTTCAAACCCGTCGAAATTCAAGTTTCCGTCGTCAAAATTTTTATTTATTTATTTTTTTGTGTGTTCCAATAAAATACGTTAAGAATTAAAAACTCGCGAAATTTGAGAAGCTACTATACCACATTTAACCCTACAATATGTCTTCAAAGAGACCATGACGCAGAGAAAGTGGTGCTAGTGCTTCCAGGCATAAGCACAAGTCACTATCTATCCAGGAAAAGGGTGAATTTCCATGGTCCGGCACCGGTCAGGTCCCGAGGTTGCCGGACTAGAGAGGTACAACCTGTACAATTTATTAATAATAAGTGGAATATTAAAACACAGGAGGAGACGAGATGGCTGCCGGCATTGTTTTTGTTAAAGTTTACAAAACCAGTGACTGATTGGTTATACATAAACTGAAGAAAATAAGACCCTGATTGTAGCTGTAGTAAAATTAATGTAAAAAAATTAATATGGTTGTTTGAAGTACCTGTAATGTTATTTAATGGAACAATATAAGTAGCTAACCATAAATGGTAAAAACAAAAGTGAGACCGAGTGTAAGTGCGCACATGTGAAACATATCGTCATTACTCTACACAAGAATATGAAAGCAACACTTATTTACTGCTCATATATATTGAAGGGTTAAATGTTGTACTCTGTATAGACGAGAGAGAGAGAGAGAGAGAGAGAGAGAGAGAGAGAGAGAGAGAGAGAGAGAAAGCCGAACTGCTGAATGTAAACAAACCTTAATTTCCCTCGGCTTTGTTGTTGGTTTTTTTACGGGGATTAGCCCACCCGGGCATAGGTCACTGACCCACATTGGGGCCTGAGGGGCAAAAATTTAATACTCCTGTAATATTAATAATAATTCATATAAGTAAAAAAAAAAAAGCTGCCTATCTACCTATTGGACAAACTAAAATCGTTCCGGACCACAGAATGCCGGACGAGAGAGGTACAACCTGTACTTGGCAAACTTAATTTCCTTATGATAGTCCCACTTCTCCTTTTCCTTAATTGGCCGCTTAGGTGGGTCTGTCCCACCCCCACCAGCACCACCCCCAGTAGCGGTAGAGGCCATTATCTTGACTCGACAGGTGGTAGCACCGCCCAAAGAAGCACACATTAACAGCCCAGGCAGTCGCTACGATGGCGCGGCTACAACGTGATAGGCGAGTTCTTGTAAACCTCTTTTACGTTCACCACCGGCAATTCGATCACCAAAACGCTTCTTGGAAACATTCTTCTTACCTTGTATTTCCTTATTCATCGCTAACAACAATATTGGAGAAAATAGCGAAAATCACGGACTAATTGACAGAAACTACGTGGTTCAACTGATCACGTGATGTAAACAGAGCGTGCTGGTGCAAACCGTTATTAGTCCTCACTGCGAAACATTTTTTTTACTTAATCTTTTCATACAGTATTTATGGGTAACAGCTAAATTTGTATTTAAAAAAAAAAAAAAAAAAAAAAATTTAGTGTCTCAAAAAAACACTTCACAAACAAAAGACACGAATCCATTGAACATGTGATGTCGAACGTGAACTGCAAACATTGCATAACCCCGCGCCACGCTTAAAACGGTGAGGATGGAATCAAAACATTGAGGATGGATTCGTGATATAGCCGAATTCGCGCTATAGCCAACATTCGTATGCAAAGGTTCGCCTTTTACAAACAGGGTTCCCCTATTCATCAATCGCGTTACAACCAATTCATGTTGACAAAACACGCGTTGTAGCAGAAATGACTTGACTGGTATGAGGGCTGTGAATTCTTTCAAGACGGTGGCCAGCATTCAGCTGGCTGGATCTCGCGAAACTCACTATATTTTACGGGAAATATAAGACTTGGTTACATTAGGTCAGGGATGTCAAACTTGCGGCCCGACACACTCTTGCATGCGACCCGCGGCTCATTTGCTGCTCCAGCCTTACCTTGAGGAGCTAAAACCAAAGAGTGAGTGTATTCCTCAGCTGAATAAAATAGTCTGCTGTTTCCTAGAACAAAATACTCAATCAACATCACCAATGAAAGAACAATAAGACTAGAGATGGTTTTAACGGTTAATTGTGGTTGTAAGCGTGCCACTGTACGAGTCAAGCATTTGCAAACATGAGCCTCTCAAGAAATACAGTTGCAGAAAGAATTGGTGAATTATCAGAGAGTATTAACAGTCAACTCAAAGACAAAGTTAAGTCCATTACTGCATTTTCAGTTGCAATTGATGAAAGTACCGATGCAAGTGATATGGCACAACTTACAGATTTTATACGTGGCGTGGATGAAAATATGCAGGTAACAAGAATTTGTGAAACTGGTACAATGAAAGGAACAACAGGTGATGACATCTTTGTGGGTTTGGTAGGGGCACTGGGTAAATTAGGTGTTGACTGGGCACAAAATGCAAGTCTGTGAGTCTGGCTCAGATGGAGCACTGTAAATGGTGGGCAGAAAAGCTGGCGTGGCAACAAAATTAAAGGAAAAACTAATAGCTGTGAACCCGAACCATCAAATTTATAATGTGCATTGTATTATACATAAAGAAGTGTTGTGTAGTAAAACGTTAAAGATGGATAATGTCATATGCGCGCAAGGTCTGAACCACAGACAGTTCAACTGTTTATTGGAGGAAAATGAGAACACACACGGACTGCCATATCACACCGATGTTCGCTGGTTAAGTCGGGGAGTCGTACTGAAGCAATTTTATGAATTGCGCAGAGAAATACAGATGTTTATGTAACAGAAAGGAAGGGATTTGCATGAACTGAAAGATAATGAATGGGTTTAAGATCCAACTTTCATGGTGGATATTACAAAACACTTAAATTATTTGAATACAAAGATGCAGGGATGCAATAAATTGGTGACAGTTTTATGACTGCATTCATGCCTTTGAGATGAAACTTCAGCTTTTTGAACGGCAACTATCACAGAGTAATCTTTCTCACTTTCCGACCTTGAAGTTCCTGCAAGGCACACCTGAGTTTCATGCTGATATCTACACAAAAAAGTAATGCATCAAGATTTCCAAATTAATGAACGAGTTCCAAGAAAGATTTGCCGATTTTAAAAGACTTAAGAAGGATTTTTCATTTTTCGGGACCCATTCTCTGTTGGTGTTAATGAGGTACCAGAACATCTTCAGTTAGAATTAATTGAGCTCCAGTGTGATTCTGTATTGATGAACAAGTTTTCGAGTGTTGATGTTGGCACATTTTATCAATATCTTGGACCAAATTATCCCAGGATTAAATGTTTTTCCTCAAAGATTATGTCAATGTTCAGAAGTACATGTGTCTGTGAACAACTCTTTTCTGTGATGAACTTGAACAAGTCTCGGCTTCGGTCTCAACTTACTGATGCGCACCTTAATTCAATACTGAAGCAATACCAAACTTTGATGCACTGGTCCATACCAAGAGGTGCCACCATGCCAATTATCAGGAAACAGCAGTAGCAAACAATATGATTGATCAATGTAAGTAAACACTTGATTTGTTTGTTTTTAAGGGTTTCACACGAGCGCAGACTAAATCCACCTTTCTTATTTTGTCGTACTACTCACCTAAATGGTGATTGCGAAGTACTCGTAATTATGTTACTTGGCCCGCATACTGTGTACTCGTATTAAATTTGGCCCTCCTTGGCAAATGAGTTTGACACCCCTGCATTAGGCAGAGCTCGTGAAATTGAAAAACGCGAAATGAAATCGCGCGAAATATGAAATCTTACTGTAGCGTATAACTTAATAGAGTGGTTCTAACTCTCGACAGGAGCTGCCACGCAAAGGCCAACCGGCCTGTTGCAGACTCCTTATGTTCTTATATGCCCTGGCTTATTCACTGATCACCTAAGTGAAAATGTAGCCAAATTGAGCCATCATGTATCAATAAATTTTAAAAGAAATTAGAAATTAAAATGTTTTAAGACAATGGTTTAGTAGCACAGAAAGCCTCCGATAACGACGGTTCTACTAACGATGGTTCATATTTAAGACCCTGGTTAATTTAGGACCCAATTCAAATTATACCATTATTTTCTTCGTATTTATGAAGAAAATAGAATAAAAAATAAAATTAAATTAAATTTTCATAAAAATAATAGCCAAATCCAGATATGTACTGTATTATAAAAAAAAAAAAAAAGCCTTGCACACAGAGGTTGCCGGGCTTGTCAGTGGTGACGCCAGCATCACTAGTATAATTAGTTGCAGCTTGGCGGGCCTTTTGTTTTCACGCATCCGAACAGGAAAAGGAGAAAAACATTCTCAGATTTCTTACAGCATTTTTGCATCCCTATTCAACATAAGCAAGAGCGCAAGTGATGGTAGTGCTGGTTCAGAAGCTAAAAGAAAGTTTATAAGCTTAGCTGAGAAATTAGGTGTTAAAACGATATGAAAAGGGGCGAGAGGTCTGTGGATATTATATGGAGCAAGCAATGAACCTTTATTTATGAAGTGGATCCATTTCTCACATGTCGGCCCACACCGCTGTCTATGATTGGCTAATTGGGTGATACCCGAGAACGACCAATGTCAATGAGGGTGATTCACGGCCTGTATTCTTATACAGTGGTCCCTCGGTTAACGAACGGTTCGATTAATGAAATTTCGGTTAACAAATTAGCTCCCATAAGGATTTTCAGTTTGATTAATGAAAAAAAACTTTGATTAACAAAATCCTTACGACAAACACGTTTTGTTGTGCGCATCAGCTGATCAGCTAGTCTTCCAATACAGTAATTGGTTCTATGTTTACATTCATTTCCAGTGAAGTAAATATCAAGAAAGTTGGTCTCTTGAATATTTTTGCATTTTTTACATTAAAATTATTGATCATTCTGAAATTTGGTTAGCATATTGATAATATACAGTGCAGAAATTAAGGCATTAGAACCAATGCACTCTGTAAAGAATATGGCATGTCATCATCGACTGCCTCTACAATCAGCAGTTTGATATGTAAACAAAGCTGCCAGTAATACAACACACACACCTCAAAGTAAGTTAAAATACCGTATTCTATTGTTTTTTATTTATTATTGCACCATATACTGTACAGTACAGTACTGTATTTAGTTTATATTTAAGGTTTTGTATATTCTATTACTGGTATACAGTACTTTGTATGTACTTTTTCTGTGAGTTGGAACCAATTACCCAATATCCCATTGAAATAACAGTTTCGGTCAACGAACGACTCTGTGGAACGAATTGTGTTCGTTAACTCAGGGACCATTATAAGTTTTCTAATGTTTTGATTTACTATGTTTTTTTTATATCAGTGTTATTTAGTTTTGGTTGTAATAACATTATGTAAGAGCCATACAGTAAAACCTCGAATAACGACGTTAATGTGTCCTCCAATATTGCAGTGTAAGGTGAATCATCGTATCGTGAATCATTAATTACCATTAAAATAAAGCAATAATAATGAGATGCGTTCCCAAGTGTGACCTTTTCATATCTTTCATGTGGCTTTTTACCCTCTTTTCCCCCTAAAACAATACAATTAATGAAAATTGCAAACTACATTCTTTAAATAGTGTTTCTGAATGCACCTTATACAATATAAATGACTAATAATATGGTCACACACAAGAGGAGATGGGACGCCATTGTTTTCGTTTGTGTTTACAGCCAGGAGTCCGGGATGATAGTTCTACACGAGATAATTAAGAAAATAAGACCCTGGTTGTAGCTGTAGTAAAATTTATGTAAAAAAAATTAATATACTGTATATGTTTCAAGTAAAGTTATTTAATGTTATTGAATGGAACAATAGAAGTAGCTAACCAATAAAAAAAATGGATTGGGAACGCCAACATATACGTACGTGCGCATTTAAGGATACCGCGTCATTTATCTTTTTAAGAATATATGCAAAACATTCATTATTGTTTATTACTGAATATGTATTTGATTGAATTAATCTTTATATATGCGAATTGAACAATACAATTCATTAATAATACTGTAAGTAGAATATTAAAACACACAAGAGGATAAGAGACGGCATTGTTGTCAGTGTTTACACCCATAATGCCAGTTATCCACCTGAAACTGAAGAAAATAATACCCTGGTTGTTGTCGTAGTAAAATTAATGTAAAAAATATGTACGCATGTTTTAATTAATGTACAGTAGAAGTAACCACTGATATTAAAGAAAAAAAAGAGTGATAGTGGAAAGCCAATGTATACAGTATGTGTGCACTCAAGGAAAGTCATTTATCTTAAGAATATGTACAAAAGATTCATTAATTATTGTTTATTACTGAACATGTATTTGATTGAATTAATGTTTACATATGTGAAATGAACAATGCAATTCATTAATAATACGTAGAACATTAAAACACACAAGAGGAGACAAGACGGCATTGTTTTCGTCAGTGACGATGGTTCTACATAAGAAACTGAAGAAAATAAGACCCTGGTTATAGCTGTAGTGAACTTAATGTAAACAAAATGAATACCTGTATGTATGTTTTAAGTAATGTCATTTAATGTTAATAAATGAAACACTAGAAGTAGCTAACCATTAATGGAAAAGAAATAAGGCGAGACGATTGGGAACTCCAACGTATGAACAGTAAGTGCGTACATGTGAAAACATATCGTCATTTCTGTACATATGAATGCAACACTTATTTACTGTTCATATATGTTTTAAATAATATTTACGAATGTAAAACAAAAATTCTACTCGTCAATGGTGGTAAAATCTAAAACAAAAAAGACAGCCAATGAATACAGTAAAAGTCCAAAAATCCGGACCACCCGAGAATCCGGACTTTTCGAAAACTATTTTTATTTTATTTATTTTATTTTTTTAAGCGGGCTTTTGTGTGTATGTGCCCATGCATGAGCGCCACAGCTGCACAGCGACAATAAGCAACCACGTGGTTGCCACTTTAAAATGAGCAATCAAACTGACAACATACCATATACAGTGGTCCCTCGGTTAACGAGCGCCTCGGTTAACGAGTTACCTCCCATAAGATTCTTAAATTCGGTTAACGAGTTTCTTACAAGCCAACCTCAACAAGTTTTGGCTTGCACTGGGCGGTCTACCAGCTGTAGTATTAGTCCGCCAATACATTAATCGGTTCTAGGGCTTAAATTCCTTACTATTTTAGTAAATATCAAGAAGTTTATACTATTCAATAATTTTAAAAGTTTAATATTAAATTTTTAAGTCATCTTAACAATTATTGAACATAATTGATGGTAAAGTGACTAGTTTAATGCGCGGTATCCAGCCTCTTAACACAGCAAACAGGCGTTAGTCTCTGTTTTCACTGGAGGTAAATTCTTGTTTGAGACTCTCATCAACTAAATGCTTTTTTTCTGTTTCCAAGCAAGTTATTGGTCATTTTGAAATTTATTTTACATATTGACAATAAATAGCGCAGTGCAGTGTTATTTTAAAGAAAATATTCTTTATTTACAACAAGTTTAACTTTGCAAAGCACGTGTTGACATTATTTGAATCCAGCATGGGGCCTAAGAGATCAAGAAAAGCGATTTCAATCCAAACCAAGCAGGAAATCATAAAAAAACATGAACAAGGCATTAGAACAAATGCGCTATGCAAAGAATATGGCTTGTCGACAATTCTTGCACAGAAAGACAAATTTAAAGAAGTGAAAGTGAGAGAAATCTACAAGTGTGTTTAAAAGTAGATCCCTAATTGCAGAAACTGAGAGGTTACTTATCATCTGGATTAGGGAAAAACAGATGAAAGGCGATTCAATTTCTACTGAATTTATTTGTGAAAGAGCCAGGGAGATTTACGAACATTTAAAGACAGATCAACCTGATTCTTCAGGCACAGAATTTGAAGAATTTCGGGCCAGCGAAGGCTGGTTCGAAAAATTTAAGAAAAGAAGTGACATTTTCAGTGTTAAGCATGGTGAAGCTGCTACTGCTGCTAAGGAAGGGGCAGCAAAGTTTTTAGATGAATTTAAAAACTGATGGAAGAAAAAAATTATCTTCCACAGCAAGTGTTCAATGTGGACGAAACTGGGCTGCTCTGGGAAAAAGATGCCCAAAAGAAAGTTCATCACCAGAGATGAAGCCTCTTTACCTGGGCATAAACCCATGAAAGACCGTCTCACTCTATTGCTTGGTGCCAATGCTTCAGGGGATTTCCGACTGAAGCCTATGCTTGTCTACCACTCTGAAAACCCCAGGGTGTTCTAGCAACAGAAAGTGGTAAGAACAAAGCTTGGAGTTTATTGGAAGTCCAACCGTAAGGCATGGGTGACAAAACAGCTCTTTAATGAATGGGCTGTTGATGTGTTTTGCCCTTCTGTCAAGAGCTACCTTACCACCAATAAACTCCCTTTAAAGGCTCTTCTCCTCATGGAAAATGCTCCTGGTCATGACCCTGACCTTGCCAGAAATTTGGAGTATCAATTTCACTTTGTTTAAGTGTTGTTTTTGCCTCCAAAGACTACATCAATCATACAGCCAATGGACCAGAATGTGATCAGCAACTTCAAGAAGTTGTACATGAAGAAAATGTTTAGGTGGTGTCATCAGGCAACTTCCAATGATCCTGAACTAACACTGAAACATTTCTGGAAGACACAATTCAACATCCTGGAGGCTGTAAAATTGATTTGTGTCATCATGGCAAGAAGTCTCCACTAGATCCCTCAATTCTTCATGGAAAGCACTGTGGCCATCAGTAGTCCATGATTTTGAGGAAGAAACAGAGTTGGACCAGGAGATTGTCCAGTCATTGGGCCTTGAAGTGGAGGAGGAGGATGTGGAAGAGCTTGTGATGTCTCGTGAGGAGGAACTTACTCCTGATGACTTGAAGCAACTGGATGAGATGTTACAGGTAGAGGCTGACAGTGGTGAGGAGGAAATTGAAAGAGATGACCATATGTCAGCTAAACAGTTGAAAGATGTGATTTACCACTGGGAGAAGTTCAGGGAACTGGCTTCAAAGCACCCAGAAGTGGAAAAAACTGAACTAACTTTGTGTCATGTTGAAGACTCAGTGGTCTCCTTTAAACATAAGTTAATGGTGAGGAGGACAGATGCCCCACAGACCACAATTGACACTTTCTTCAGTAAAAGGCAGAGGGAACAAGATGCTATTCCTCAGCCTTCCCCTTCAAGAAGGAGAGAGGATGTTCATGGTGGAGAATCTGTCAGTCCAGAGGTTCCTGACATTTTCATGGAAGGTGACTCACCTTCCAAGAAGCAGTAAAATGCTTCTCCTCCTCCACTTCCCACTTCAAATTCACATCATCATCATCATCATCCAGGAGCCTTTTATATACACACCTCAAAGTAAGTGAACTTTTCTACCTTTTTTGTTGAATTTAGGCAATTTTCTATGAGCTGGAACCAATTACCCAAAAACCCATTGAAACAATGGTTTCGTTTAACGAGATTTTCGGTTAACGAGCAACCTGCTGGAACTGATTGTGCTCGTTAACTGAGGGACCACTATATACTGGTCTATAACCCCCCCTCGTTTATTGGTCGACCCTGATTTTTTGACCAAGAAATAGTTAATTTATGATATTCCTCGTTTATAGTTCGACCCACGTTTTTGAGGGTAATGGAACCACAAAACCTTCAGTAAAAACGCTCTACATCCTATAAACTGAGGCTCGCCATGCCTGAAACACGAGTGCCGAAGGCAAATTGATTACCATTTATTATTACGACACTTTACACTGAAACGCGGGTAGTTTCAACAAAAATATTGTATATTTCCATTCAAGCATTTATTCAAGTCAATTAGGAGGGAATATTATTGTAATACAACAGTTTTTTAACTAAACCATTCGAAAAGCAATTACGGTAACATCTTTTGAACGAAAGAAAGTGAAAGTCATTGTTTTCGTCACGATTTTATCCCACTTTCCACTGTAATACGTACGTCATTTCAGCAAAAATATTACATTTCCGTGAATGCATTATATCAAGCACAGTATGAATAGAATACCATTGTAATATAACAATATTTTGAGTCCTACTCTTTCCATTTACAGAGTACTGTACAAGCCCATAATAATGGCTCCTAAAGTAGATAAACTTCGTTGTGTGAAGAGAAAGAAGAACACTCTGAAATTGAGTGACAAGCTTGAAATAATTAAGAAACTAGAACGTGGTGTGAGCAATACTGTTCTAATGAAAACATACGACATTGGAAAGTCTACAATTTATGATATAAAAAGGCAAAGAATAAAATTCTATTCACCGCTTTTTCATTAAAACTGCTCGTTTTGATAAATGAAGCATGTTATATTTGCTAATGAATAAACCATTAAAATGTACCTGTTCATCTCTTCTTTATTCCTCCTTAAATTTGAATTTTAAAAGTACTGCCTGAGAATACGGAAAATCCGAAAATCCGGACCGACCCAATCCCCAAGCAGTCCGGATTTTTGGACTTCTACTGTATTGTGCGAGTTTTTACTCAGATGACGAAGTCATCAGGTTCAACTCTGGCTGAAGCTGTAGCTTTCCATTAAGCTGTTACTGAACCTGAAGTTGAAGCTGTTTATGATGCTGAATGTGATGGTGTAGCTGAAGTTGATGGTTTAGGCCTTTGAATAATAAAGCTGTCGAAAGAACCTTGCACAGCTGCTTTCTTTTCTAATTATACATCCTTATGTAGATGTCATTTGCATTTATTTAAAATTTAATGCTTTGTTCTGTTAATGGATCCACTTCAGAAAATATGCTCATTGCTTGCTCCATATAATATCCACAGACCTCTCACCTTTTTCATATCGTTTTAACACATCTAGTTTCTTGGCTAAGATTAGACACTTTCCATTAGCTTTTAAACCAACACTACCATCACGTGCTCTCGTTGAATAGGGTTGCTGTAAGAAACTTGAGAAAGTTTTTCTCCACGTTCCAGATGCGTGAAAACAAAAAGGCCCACCAAGCTCTGACTGTTGTTTACCACTCATTAGCCAGGCAACTTCTTTGCACAAAGAGCTCTTAATTCTTTTTGCAGAATTTTTGTTTTTGTTTTTTATACAGTGGTCCCTCGGTTAACGAGTTGCCTTCCATAAAATTCTTAACTTCGGTTAACAAGCAATCCCTCGATTAACAAGTTTCTTACGAGCCAACCTGAACATGATTTCGCTTGCATTTGGCGGTCCACCAGCTGTAGTATTAGTCCGCCAATAGAGTAATCGGTTCTAGGGCTTAAATTCCTTACCATTTTAGCAAATATCAAGAAGTTTATACTATTCAATAATTTTAAAAGTTTAATATTAAATTTTTTACTCATTTTAACAATTATTGAACATAATTGAAGGTAATGAAACTAGTTTTATGCGTGCCATCCAGCCTCTCAACACACCATACAGGCATCAGTCTTTGTGTCTTTTCAGTGGAGGTAACATCTTGCTTGAGACTCTCTTCAACTAAATGCCTTTTTTCTGTTTTTGCAAGCAAATTATTGGTCATTTTGAAATTTATTTTACATGTTGACAATATATAATGCAGTGCAGTGTTGATTTAAAGAAAATAATCTTGAATTGCACCAAGAGAACTAAAATTTCATGGGTGAAATGGCACCATGGGGTGACTTCTCTTCCACCCCAATGCCTTCTCTTCTCCCTTCTCCACTCCCATTCTAATTCCCATCATCATTATCCAGGAGCCTTCTACATACACACCTCAAAGTAAGTGTACTTTTCTACCTTTTTTGTTGAATTTAGGCAATTTTCGGTGAGCTGGAACCAATTACCCAAAAACCCATTGAAACAATGGTTTCGGTTAACGAGCAACCTTCTAGAACGGATTGTGCTCGTTAACCGAGGGACCACTGTAATACATATCGGGATTTAGCTATTATTTACAGGAGCTCCTTGACTTATGAACCTACTCGAGTTACGACCACCCGGACATACGACAGCCCCAGTCGTACCAAAAATTTTTCAATTTACGTATTTTCGAGTCCCGGCGTTAGTGATTGCGCTGTGTGCCGGCAAAATTTTTGTTTGTAATTCCCTTTAAAATGACTGGCAAGCTTAAAAGTGAGTTTTGTGGTGCCGAGAAGAAAAAGAGACACCCATTTTAGATTTTCTATGTATTATTTTCGCATTTTCGACTTACGACCAATTCGTCTTACGACCTGGATTTGGGTCCCAAACCCCGTCGTAAGTCGGGGACTGCCTGTATATGAAAAAGTAATTTTAATTTATTTTTATTATATTTTGGTCGTAAATACGAATGAAATAAGGACGTAAATTGAATTGGGTCCGAAATTAACTAGGGTTTTAATTATGAAAAGTTGTTGGTCGAACCGCTGTTATCGGAGGCTTTACTGTATTCTGTTTTATAGGGTATAAGGTGTAAAACTTTAATGTAATGTATTTGGATTAGTTGGCAACCGAGCCATACAGTATGGTGGTGGTCACGACAGAGCAGCGTGAGCCACCGACTGAACCGGACAGCACTGAGAGCCAGGAACTCCAGGCCTGGTATACACACGCCGACGTGGGGTACAAGATTGCCGCCGAGTTGTGAGTGAAGTAATTGGAGATATTTGGACATGAAAAACTTGCTCTGTAAATGTAAATAGTGTAATACTGTATGTGTCATTTTTACACGACGAGTTTCCATAAGCCCTTCCTCTCGGTCTGAAAGTCCTGTGACAACTGACACCATTAACAGAACAAAGCATTAAAATTAACAGGGATGTGAAAAATGCATATAACCTCTACAAAGATGTATAATGAGAAAAGAAAGCAGCTGTGAAAAGTTCTTTCGACAGCTTTATTATTTGAAGGCCTAAACCATCAATTTCAGCTACACCATCAAATTCAGCAACAACTTCAGGTTCAGTAACAGTTTCAGCAACAGCTATGACATCTTTATGGAAAGCTACAGCTTCAACCAGAGTTGAACCTACAGTTTCCGCCAGAGTTGAACCTGATGACTTCATCTGAGTAAAAACTCGCTCAACATTCATTGGCTGTCCTTACGTTTTAGACTTAACCACCAATGGCGAGTAGAATTTTGGTTTTACTTTAGTAAATATTATTTAAAACCTATATGAATAGGAATGAGTGTTGATTTCATATTCTTATGTAGAGAAATTACAATGTTTTCACATATACGCATTTACATACGTTGGCGTTACCAATCCATTTCTTTCTTTTTTTTACCATTAATGGTTAGCTACTTCTATTGTTCCATAACTTAACATTAAATAACATTACTTAAAACATACAAATTAATTTTTTACATTAATTTTACTACAGCTACAACCAGGGTCTTATTTTCTTCAGTTTCTTATGTAGAACCATCGTCACTGGTGTTGTAAACATTAACAAAAACAATGCCGTCTCATCTCCTCGTGTGTTTTAAAATTCTACGTATTATTAATGAATTGCATTGTTCATTTCACATATATAAACATTAATTCAATCAAATGCATATTCAGTAATTAACAGTAATGAATCTCTTGCACATATTATTAATATAAATGATGCGGTTTCCTCGAGTGCACAAGTATACGTTGGCGATCCACTATCAGTCTCACGTTTTTTTTCTTTAATATCAGTGGTTACTTCTACTGTACATTACATAACATTAATTAAAACAAATTTTTTTCCATTAATTTTACTGCAGCAACAACCAGGGTCATAGTTTCTTAAGTTTTAGATGGATAACTGACATTATGGGTGTAAACATTTGACAACAATGGCCAATGGCTTCCCATCTACTCTTGTGTGACATTACGATTGATTTATATTGTATAAGGTGCATTCATAAACATTATCTAAAGAATATAGTTTGCATTTTTTATTAATTTGATTGTTTTGGGGGGAAAGGGGGGTAAAAAAGACACAAAAGTTATGAAAAGGTCACACTAGGGAACACATCTCATTAACATTGCTTTAGTTTAATGGTAATTAATGATTCACGATACGCCGATTCACCTTACACTGTAGTATTGGAGGACACATTACCATCGTTATTCGAGGCTTTACTGTACAGTTAATGTGTGCGCTATACAAGTGCCTTCTTACATGACCTCACCCCTCTCCTCCTCTCGGTGTTATTTATTTTTTACTATTTTTTACTTTATTATTACTGAATGCATATTAAGAAAATATTTTTGTTTGCACAGTAATTATAAAGAGAATTTGTGTAGTGGCCAAGGCAAGGTGCAAAAACTGAACAGAAAAATAAATAATTGAACGCAAAAATTCAGAGATTTTCTAATAATGTAAAAATATTCTGAATTTGGTTAATTCAAAATTTTCAGTAATTTGGGAGATCTAGAGCCCATTTTTGTTGAATTGTGTGCAAAAATAGCTCCTTCCACGCTTAAACCATCCTCTGGGTAATGTGACTGATCAGCTGGGCAGTCACCAGCTGACTCCCAGACATGTGTGTGTGTGTGTGCCTAGGTTGGACCAGCAAGGGGATCTCGGAGTAGCAGTGGACCCTAGAGGGACGGCGCATAGACCCTCTGGCATGTTGACACTTTCTGGCGCCTCCCAGCCATTGCCCCACTGCCTTGCGGATTAACCTTGAGAGCTATAAGGCTACAGGAGTAAACCCTGAACGAAAAATCTGCGGTGGAGCCCCGCATCAGGCAGACATGCTTACAGAGCTCCAGCAAGACCCCAACGGCAGTATAGACGGAAGAGGCGACCACCATGGAAACCCAATGACTACACTGGCAGACAAAGGCAATGCCTGATCGACAGGCTACGAAGGCAAAACCCAACAAACTGGGCAATCGGCAGTCCATTGCAACTCTCCCTCTCCCCAATCGTTGCACCACTGGATCAGGAAAAGGGAGAGCCAAGATGTGTGGTTGCAGCCTGCGCTCCTGCCTCACCACATAAATCAACTCACGTGCAGCCATCAACCAGCTCCTCATACCTCTCATCGTCAAAACCTCTATACCCCCCAAAGTACTATGGCAATGGACGCGTGGCGACGGGGACAGGTAGAGATGATTGCCGGGAGTCTCTAGTCACAACTCTGCACAGGGAGGGCATAGATAAGAAGGTCGTTTGCACTGGGATCTAGGCAGCAGAGCAATCCGGTCCTGTCTGTGTGACTGTGCAGCCCTTTCAAGGAGCCACTCTGCTCACCCCACATGGGGAGGGGTGGGGGGCTAGAAAAGGTGCCCTAAACATAGCCTGCCTAAAAAACCAACCTTAATGGGCAACCGTTCCCAGTAAGATCATCCTAATGCAGTCGAAAACACAATCAAAATCACAGATCCAAACAAAAACAAACCTCTTATGGTCACTGCATGAAATGTCAGGACCCTTCTGGATACTGGCACAAATGAGCGTCCTGAAAGAAGAACTGCCCTTGTGGCAAGAGCTGGCTAGGTATAACATCGACATAGCAGACATTAGCAAGTCCCGGCTCCCAGATGAGGGCCAACTCACAGAACGGGGGTCTGTATATACTGTACATTCATCTGGAAGGGTAAGCCTGCTGCGGAGAGAAACCGATTTATGGGGTTGGCTTTGTCATCCGCCAATGCATCCTATACAGGCTAACTGAAATGGCTATTGGGATCAACGAGCACCTCATGACATTCTGAGTCCCACCAAATCACTCACGTCATGCTTTTTTCATCAGTGCATACGCCTCAACACTGGATGCAGAGGATGACATCAAGGAGGCCTTTTATGCCGACCTCTACAGAGTGCTAACCTTTATCCCCAGAGAAGACAAGGTTGTGCTCCTTGGCAACTTCAATGCCAGAGTGGGCAGAGATGCCAACATTCGGCAGGGAACCATAGGGAGAAATGGACTCGGGAAGTGTTATCCCAACAGCCTACTCCCCCTCAGCAAGTGTGCTGCACACAACCTCACTATCACCAATACCTTGTTTCGGCAGGACGACAAATTCAAGGGTTCGTGGCAACACCCACAATCCAAACACTGGCATCTCATTGACTACATCATTGTCAGAGAGATCACCGAGATGTCCTCATCACCCATACCATGCGTGGCTCAGACCACTGTGACACTGATCATCGACTAGTCAGAGGCAAGCTCTCACTTCACATGGCCCAAAATGGTGAAGGCAGCAAGCCTACAGAAGAAGTTTTAATACAAAGTGTCTGGAGGATCCAGCGGTAGCACATGCTTTCAAAGAGCAGCTCGAACATGGGCTTATAAACAAAACAACAGCAAACAATGCAAATCCCAGTGTCGAATGGAATACTCTCAACACTGTTATGACAAAAACCTGCAGAGAGACCCTCGGCCAGATCAAAAGAACACACCAGGACTGGTTTGATGAAAATGACCCAGCAATCAAAGTACTCATCGATGATAAAAGTGCTGCTTTTACCGACTAGCAAAACAACCCTCAGTCTCGGACCAAAGCGGATACCTTCCGCAAGAAGAAAGCGGCTGCCCAGCGGGAACTTCGCAGTCTAAAGAATGACTGGCTTAAAATTAAAGAATGAGAAATACCAAAAAATTCTCAATGTGGTTTTAGACCATCAAATGGCACCACCGACATGATCTTTGCTGCCCGCCAGATACGGGAAACGTGCAGAGAACAGCGTCATGACCTGTACATGGCTTTCATCGACCTAACCAAGGCCTTCAACTCGGTCAACAGGGATGCCCTCTAGTGGACCCTCAGCCGGTTTGGCTGCCCACCAAAATTCATCGCCATTGTGAGGCAACTCCACGATGATATGAACGGCAGTGTCCTGCACAAGGGCACCCAGTCCGAGTTCTTCCCCATCCGAACAGGGGTAAAACAAGGATGTGCACTGGCACCAACTCTCTTTTCCATTTTCTTGGATGCTTTCCTTGCTCATGCCAGTGCCAATTTAGCCGGCAGGGTGGACATCCAGTACCAAGTGAAGGGGGGTCTTTTTAACATAAGACGACTCCAGGCAAGAGCCAAGGTGTTGGTAGCTTCCATTACTGAACTTCAGTATGCAGACGACCACACCCTTGTTGCTCACACTGAACATGGCCTACAGGAGATCCTGAACACCTACGCAGATGTGTATGCACACTTCGGTCTCAAGGTGAATTTAAGTAAGACTCGGATTCTCTTTCAACCTGCCCCTGGTTCAGACACACCATCATCCATCCAACTTAACGGTACTACCTTCTCTAAAGTTACCCACTTTCGGTATCTCGGCTCCCACCTGTCCACCACCGCAGACATTGAGGAGATTCAGCATCGGATCAGATGTGCATCTTAAGTCTTTGGCAGACTCCAAAAACTGTGTCTTCAGCTGTACAGAGCTGGAATTATCTACAAAGTTGCTCTTATGTCGAGCAGTGGTCCTTCCCACCCTGCTATATGGCAGTGAGACATGGGTCACATACAGGAGGCACCTCAAGGCACTTGAGAACTTTCACCAACGTAGTCTACGCTCCATCCTACGAGTTTGCTGGGAAGACAAGAGAACAAATGCCATTATTCTCGCTGACACCAACTGTAAGAGCATGAAGGCTACCATTATCCATGAGCAACTACGTTGGACTGGCCATGTTACCCACATGGATGACAGTAGACTGCCAAAGCAGCTACTTTACAGTCACCAAACGAATAGAAAACGTAATGCCAGCATACAACTGAAAAGGTATAAGGATAGTCTTAAGATAAACCTGCAATTGTTCCAAATCGACACCCCCAGCTGGGAGTCAATTACTCCACATCGTAATGCTTGGAGGAGCATCACACTTCACTTCGGGTTAGCCCGACTGCAAACCGAGGCAGTCAAGCGTCAATGCCCGAAAGACGCTGCCGCCACCACCACCTCCGGCTCTAGATGCAGACCTCCACATGTGCAACGAATGTGGATAACCCTGCGGGTCCCGTGATGGCCTCATTAGTTACCTTAAAACTCACCAACCTAGTTGACAAACTTAATAACTCTTATCACTGTATCATAGCTAGATGATCGTCATACTCCATTCCGAGTGACAGTAAAGTAGTAAGTACTGTAGTAGTCACTGAATGCCGCATAGATCTGCAGCTCAACTAACTCAACACAACTAGGATAGCTACTTATGTATTAGGATATTTAATATTAAGGTAATAAAATGGCAGCAAAGGTGTGGGTATTGGGGGAGGCTGGAGACCATGTTGGAGAGAGAAAAAAAAAGTAGTAGTATTAGTGTGTGTGTGTGTGTGTGTGTGTCCTTATGCTTTAACATCATACCTGGGGGAGGAGCTGGGTGACTACCGACTGGAGAGTCAAGATGCAGTTACAGCTTTGTGTTCACTTCCCACACCCATGGATTTCCAGTTTTTTATTTTATAGTTTTATATTATATTTTATTTATTTCTAAGCCACATTGGAGTAATATAATTATTATTCTTTAGCTCTATTAGAGAAAAGTTTTACTAGGGTGTCATTCTGGAATAAATTATGTTTGTTTCCCTTTACTCTAAATATTCTCTTGTTCTAATTGGGTTTTTTTTTATTCTGTTGCAGATGTACTGTACTGTATACGGATTTATGAGTTGAATAAAGCCTTGATTACTGAAGGTGTTTGATCTCATACGACATAGGGTAGACTATAATATCGTGAGAGATATAAATTACGTGTTTATTTACATAGACTTGAATAATATGTAGAGAAAACAATTGTCAAAATTTATTAGTTTTTATAAAAAAAAAAAAAACTTACTCCACACAAATATCAACATCATCTGAAACATTTATCAATTATAACCTAAAATATTATGTCACATATGATATTGGTTTAATTAAAGTTTCTAGCAGTCTATGGTGCTTTAGAGACATGGGAGGTGTATAATTAGTGGGTCAGAGGTGTATTGTTGAATTATTATCACCTGACCTTGGTTGGTCTGGCAAAACAGATAATCCGGCAAGGCTTTGGAACCAAGGGTGCCAGAAAATCGGTGGTGTACTTGTACTATACTGTACTGTAAATAAAGTGATGTTAAACAATATAAAGTATTAATGTAAAAAAAATTAAACTCATTACAGATTTTTATGATTAACATACTGTATTGGGATCCTGTTCGTAAGTACTACAGGTGTTCACGAGATGGGCATTCATAACTTGGACTGCCTACCACTGTTTTCTTAAGAATTTGTTTTTGAGTGGCTGTTGTGATTCATTGTATTGCAGGTGTGTGCAGCTTATTTTGAAGAAAAAATTATTCAAACAATGACATTTTAAAATTCAGATTATTTTCACTGTAAGCTTTTTAAAACTCAAAACCATGTGATAGTCTTGTATTTGGGATTAGACCCAATTGAAACATTTTAATGGTATGTTCACTACTCATCAATCACTGAAAGACAAATGATTCATTTGAGGGAGAAGTTGAGGAGAATCATCCAGGGACTGAAACAGTCCTTCAATTTTCTTACACTAATCAGACAACATCTAGATTAATAACAACTGAATATCAAAATTAAAGGATAACAAAATACAATAACATACCTGCAGACGAATGTACGCGAAAGCTCGCTCATCATCTTCAAACTGAGACTTAAAGTCATCGAACGTTTCTCCTTTGGCCGCCAACATAACCTGGCTCCCATCATACTTGAACACGGCCCTAAATGACAAAGACCATGGTTAAGATTTAGAAAATTATTTTTATACAAGGGGTACTTATCAATTCAACAGTTATCAGCATAAAGCAAAGCCAGCCACTCATTACACATTAATGAATACCAGGCCTGCTGTACCCTATACAATTCAAAGCTAAACTCTTTCTTCAACTAAAACAAGTACTCGGTACATCACAGTCTTCAGAAAGAAAATTTATACAAGGTTTTAATTGTCTAGAAATAAACAAGGGGGAATCATGTTACTTTAACATGTAAAGGCAATAAATCAAATCATTGGATGAATGTGTGCCGAATCAATTAAATTTTAATATTTATTCCTTGATAGAGGAAGCAGGATCCTAGAGCTGTCACTAGGTACCTAAGTGTGCTGAATCTTCTCTCAGTTATCCCTAAATGGTGAAAATTAAAATTAGGTCCCATGGGCATTGATGGATTACTAGGAGCTGTGTAGATAATGCACAATGGGTGCTAAGCCTTCAGTACCTAAGGAGGCAGCATAGACAGTTGCTCTGGAAACAAACCAGCAATCCAAAGGACACCCTTGCCACAAATTAAAATTGGTAAATGTTAGAATTCTCAACTACATGGGAACACATGCCAATATGCATATTCGATTCCGGGGACCTCTCTTCATACACTCGGTGGTAGAGCTCCCATCCCTGTTACCAGTCACTATTTTCTTGCCATAAACTAAAATAATTTCCAATACAAGTACAGCTACTGTACTGGAACTGGTCAGCTGAACACTAAAGCAAGCAACCTTTATCCTTATGCCCATTTATCATAAATAATAATGCTGATCTTATTGGAGTGGCATGTTGGTCAAGTACAGCTTGTTGAATAACCTGGGCTCTGGCTAACAAAATTGCTTGTTTTATTATACTGTACTGTACTGTATACATAGCATATTACCTAGAAAATGTGATACAGGAAAAATGTCCAAGCCAAAGCATGTCCCACAGACCTGAAGATACATTATGGGCAGTGTGGATAAGGCACTCTATACTGTACAAAGCCTTCCATACTTCCCCAACAGTAAAGGAAGTACCCTTCACAGTTGGGTGAACCAGGGGTGCTGTGGTTGTAAACTCTCAGAACGAGGCGAGTACTGTACCCATTTTCACCACACCCCAAGTGCCAAATATGAGAGAATAAGCTCAAGCGCTTCACTGTATATTATGGTAGTGATCACGTGTGCCCCAGTTATCCCAATTCGTGATACGTTTTATTAAACCACAATGTTTAATTTTGGATGAAAAACAGCAAGAGATATCTGTAAAAGAAACAAATGTGTCACTCTCCAGAGCAATAGGCTGTCCCGTATATCATGACCGTGCTATTAATAGATATTTGTTGTTGGTCATGTTTAATACTGCATACTATCACTAATGTTTCTTTTCCAATTTTTATGAAAGCCTCAATTTTGTTAATTAAATTCCAATGAGTAACTACTATTGTTAAATATCTAAATAATGCTTGCCAAATGAAAAAGTGGACCAGTCTCAAGGGAGAAGCCCATTGGTGTTACAGCATTGCAAGAGTTTAAGTTACAGCTGTCTAATGTTCACTGTGGTGACTGGTCTGGTGATGCTATAACTACAGTAGGTTGTAAAGCCCCACACACGGAGTCATCACAAAAAACTGTCAACCTACACTGACTAACTGGTATGAGGAATGTGACGTTGGCCAGCATTCAGCTGGCTGGATCTCGCAAAATTCACGATATTTTACGCCAAATATAAGACTTGGTTACATGAGCTAGTATTTGAAAAATTAAAAAAAAACGCGAAATATGAGACCTTGCTGTATGTTCTCCCACATTACATATGAATGGAGGAAACTGCAGCAGGCCTATTGGCCCATACTGGGCAGTCCAATTTACACCCAACCCCTATTGTTCATATATTCATTCAACCTATGCTTGAAGCTATCCAGCATATTCGAGTTAATGATGATATTTGGAAACTTGTTCCTCTTGTCCACTACTCTATTTCCAAACCAATGTTTACCTATTTTGCGCCTAAATCTAAATTTGTCTAATTAAAACCATTGTTACGAGTTCGCTCCTGGTTGGATAGTTTGAGTACCTTTGTAATGTCCCCTTTGTTCAGCCCCAACTTCCATTTATACACCTCTATCATATCGCCCCTCGCTCTACGTCTCTCGAGGGAGTGCAGATTAAGATGCTTTAACCTGTCTCTGTACTCAAGGTTCCTAATGCCCTGGATTAGTTTTGTCATCCTCCTATGAATGCTTTCTAGGGATTCTATATCCATTCTGTAGTAAGGTAACCAGAACCGAATCGCGTAATCCAAGTGAGGTGTCACAAGCGCAAGATACAGTTTTAGGATGACCTCGCTAGTCTTGTAACTAACACGCCTTTGTATGAACCCAAGTACTTTATTAGCCTTGTTTCGAGCAAATACACATTGTTTAATTGGCTTAAGATTCTTACTTATCATTACTCCTAAATCCTTCTCAGTCGGATTTCTCAATAACATCGTTGTTCATCTGGTATCTGGTTTTCTTGTTTACATCTCCTATACTGAGTACTTTACATTTGTTCACATTGAATTTCATCTACCATTTTTCAGACCATTCGAAAAATTTGTTTAGATCTTCCTGTAGTTTTGCAGAGTCCTAGTCAGAATTAATTACGTACACGCCCTATTTAAGTGTCATCAGCAAATTGATCTTAATAATCCTACTACATATTTTGTAGAAACCAAGAGACAATTCTATTCCAACTGTTAAAGATCTGATTCACTACCAAGTGGAACAAACACCCAAACTGCTGGACCTTTTCATAACTAATGAGGAGGGTATGGTTGCCAAAATGGAATATCTAGTCTCTGTTGCCCCACCAGTCACCACATGAAGTCCTGATTTAACTATTACATGGTTCATGACAAAAGCAGGCCAAGGTTCAATTATTACAAGGGCTATTAAGACAGGATGTGGGGTTTTCACTGGCCTGACTCACTGAGATACAAGAAAACACACTATGCTGAATATCACAACCAGTAAAGTGAACTGTTTGTGAGATACTGTAAATGTATACCCCAGACCAAACCCATTGGCTCCAGGAATACAAGGAGACTGCTACACATGAACCATGCGGGAGCTAACAAAATTAAGAAAAAATTCTAAAATTCAAGATGCGAGCAAGACAGAAGGATGTATGCCAGGTTCAGGAACCAGCAAAGTCAGAGTGCAGAAAGGATGAAAAGAAGTTCCAAAGGCAGATTGCAAGCAAGGTAAAGTCAAACCCAAAGGCTTTCTACCTTTATGCAAAATTGAAATTAAAAATGCGTGTAAACAGTAAACCCGCAATGACTCGAGACACATGGGGCTCTGGCCTTGCCGAGTTATCCCAAATTCCGACTTAAGAGGCACCCCCCCTCCTACAAAAATAAAAATAAATAAAAAATTAGGCCCATATATGTGTACAGTACATGTAATTACTAAAAATAAAAAGTAACGCTTACCAGCATTGCAGGTGAAGACTGAATCATCATAGTAGGCGATACAGATATGGTAGCTGACACAGAGGCATGCCGAGTTATAGAGGGTTTACTGTAGGTGTATCAATCTGAGGCTTGATGATGGTGGTAGTTATGCAAATCAGGATCAGGAAAAGGCAGAGGCATTAAACAAATCTTTCCTCACATGTTCACAAGAGAGCATGTGAACAATCTTCCTGCATTTGAGGAAAGATGGTTTGATAGCACTGACCAGTGTGTTCTCAGAAGAGGGTATAAGAAATAAATTGTCAAAGCTTAAGGTTCATAAGAGTTCCGGCCCAGACATGGTGCATCCTAGAGTGCTAAGAGTTGTGCAATGAGCTTGCCAACCTCAGGATCCTGTTCTGTAAATGCCTGGAGGAGCAAAAGGTTCCCAGAGACTGGAAAATGGTTTATGCGAGTCCTACATTCAATTTTAGACCAGTGAGCCTGACCAGCATAGTGTGCAAAGTACTAGAGAGCATTCATTATAAGAGATGACATGATAGAACATCTACAAAAAAACCTTGTGAAGGACTGCCAACATGTTTTCTGCTGGGACACTCCTGCTTGACACAATTACTCAAGGTCCTGGATGTTTGGACCCAGATCCTGGAGCATGGTGGTAAAATCAACAAAATATATCTGGATTTTGCCAAGGGTTTCAACAGCATACTCCCATAAAAAGCCAGGAATTAAACTGGAAGCATATGGAATTCGGGTTAGTTTCCTAGCGTGGATCAGAGACTTTCTTCAAGGGCGCAAGCATTGTGTGGTCATTAATGGCACAAAATTGTCATGGTTACCCGTGACAAGCAGGGTACCACAGAGCAAGTGTACTGAGCCCATTGTCATTTGTTTTTTTTCATAAATGACATGCCAGAAGCTATACGCTCCTCCATACAAATGTTTGTGTACAATGCCAAGTTATTCATTGAAATTAAAAACCAAACAAACTGAAGAGTTACAGAAAGACCCGAGAGCTTCAAGAATGGTCGAAGAAATGGCTGTTAAGATTCATTATCATCAACTATAAGAGGATGCACCTAGGTCGTACCAACAGTAAGGAGGTGTATCACATGTCCCAACAGGATGACTAAAAAGCTTCGAGACCGAATGTGAAAAGGACTTGGGTGTTGACAACGAACCAAAGTTCTCGGGCCATTGTGAAGTGAATCAATCGGCTAAACTTGTATGTTTTATAAGAAAGTCATCTGGAGTACTGTCACCCCATCTGGACCAAGATATACTCGAGACTTTCAATTGATTGAAATGTCCAAATGAGGGCCACCAGACTGGTGCTTGCACTATGGCACCTCAAGTTACCCAGAGATTAGAATGCCTGCAACTGCCAAGCTTGTACTATAGACATGCAAGGGGTGACCTAATTGAAGTTTATAAGCATCTCAGAGGGCACTACTCAGTGAGTGTCTCATACCTGGAGCTGAAAGATGTCCATCCCACAAGGAGTCACAGCTCAAGGTTGATGAAGCCACAAGTCCAGAAATATGCGAGGGCAAACTTTTTCGGAGTGAGAATTATAAACACGAGGAACAATCTACCAGATTGTTGTGAAGGCACCAAGTGTGAGGCACTGGCACAGGTGCAGATACATTCAGGAGCCAGTATGTGCCCAGTACTTGCCAACAGTGCATAACCGACGTGACTGAACACCCAAGCGGCTAATGAACCGTTCAGTGGCGAAGAGGACAAAAGTACGCGAAAGTAAATAGTAAAGCACTGTACAGTAGGGACTTTTCCCATATCCATCTGTCAGCCAATCAGCTGTGTTGCTACAAACTGACCCTAGGCCTCAGACTATAGATTCACTTTAACTAAATTTAACTCTGAATGGAAACTATTACCTCAATACAATACTGTATTTTACATGCTTAGCACAACTTGATAAAACACTTTCAACATTGTTTTTCATTATCTGGGAAAAAATGTTAATAAACAAATGGTTGAGTATCCAGCCTAGGTCTGGAATCATGAAGGTTCGTACAGTGGATTTTCCTTTGAACTCGAGGTGCAAATATTCGTCTATCTGGCCGAATTAAAATCAACATTCACTTTGCATCACCAAGGAAACAGAATTAAGGTACAAGATCTTTCACCTCTTAATTGGTTCAAAGCAAAGGTATCTACATGTGTAGTTAATGTAACTTCAATGCTCAATACATGTACAGTACTGTATGTGTTTGATGTATGACAAGGCAATAGGGAAAATCTTGAAAATGTTCAAAATCTTGAAGAAAGGAATGGGAAACATGAACCCAGGTAATTTTTTTGTAGTGTCACGCACCACCAACACAAAATGACACTAATTTAAGCATGCCAAGTTATCATGTAGGATGAAAAGAAAATATTTCTTCACACAGAGGGTGGTCGATCTACCAGCCTAAGCTGTGGAAACTAGAACAGTACTGGGCTTCAAGAGTCCTTGACAAGATAATTAAGAACAATGGAGGGATCCTACACAGGCCAATGACCTTCCCTCAGCATAAAGTGGGTAGCCTAGATAAATAAGGTACAGATAACCCCGAGATACGATATTTCACTTTAACGATGGTTATAAATTATCACCATCTTCCTTTATAGTACAATCAAAACAGCTTGTTTTAACAATACCCATCAATATCCATTGGTTGGATTTATTTTTCTAGTGCAAACAATGGATTGTTTACACTCAATTAATTGTCATCTTGCAAGGATTCCAGCAATGGAAGTTATATTTTTGCAAGTAAAGTCAGTGACACTTTATAAGGAAACAATATTTAACCTTATGTACCATGCATCTCTACCTTCACTTGTCAGTCCACCCAGTGCCGCCACATGGCCAACCTGCGTACAACAGCCATGCCTGGTTCTTTGTCGATCATAAAACCCGCCAACGCATGGCTCCACGATTATTGGCCAGCATCATGCATTGTACTTGCATTTTGTTTTTTTGTCTTGTATAGTGAGAGAGCAGCACAAACATTCAGATTGAACTGTGTTATGGCAACTGAATTGATATAAATGTTTTCGAGATTGTAAGGTGCATCACTGTTCTCTTGAAAATGTGAGCAGTGTCGGCCACTACCATTGTTTATCATCATTAGCCGTTTTTGTAACAAATCCTTTTGCTGTTTTTGTGACTAAAGTGAGCAGTGTAACTTTGAAAATGTCTGGGAAGGCCAAGGTATCCAAGACAACTGTGTCTCCGAGGTAAAGCTCGAGATTGTTAAGCAGCATGAGCGGGACTCCCCAGAGGCTGTGTGGGAGTCAGTAGCGTCTCCACTCCACGAGTCCCCTTAGCCTTGAAGGGGACATGTGATGATGACCAGGTTTATTCTTTAGGATGTGGCGAGTGTTTAATCGTGTAGGAATTTTTTGGTCGGTGATATGTGTGTGTAGAGACCGGCTATGAATGTAACCCATTGAACCTCAGGTTATTATGCTCCCTATTTATATTTCACCTAGAGATTGGTGAAATATACAGTACAGTATATTTATCCAGATGTTTGTGCTTTATTACAAGTCACCTAATTATATTCATTTTACCAATTTATTACAAGAAATATTACTGAAAGAACTTTGGTCAGTTCACCTCTGGGAGATGTACCCGTTTGTGAATCGGACTCTGGGAAGTGTACCCCTGGCATGTCATGTATACCATTGCAGGGTGAATAAGCATTTGGTGGCCTGCCTCATGTGGTCCACACCCTCAAGCCTTATCCACTGTACTGTATAATCACCATTTTAATCTTGTTTAGGATACACAATTTATAACAATAGTTTGTGTATAAATGGTTCTGTTCCACTGCCTTAGTAGTCATGACAGACTGGCAAGAAGTCTCCTTATTTGTTTTGGTACTATACAATGGTTACTTTAAATTAAGTTTTGTCAGTATTTTTATATCAGTACAGTTTTATCCAGTACTTTACTGGTTATCTAATTTCGTTGTCCTCTATAGCATTATTAAGTTATGTATTTGAAGTCTGGAAGGATACACATGTGGTAAGGCAGTTAACAGAAAAAAGTCACAGGAAAGTAATTCTCTAAAAATGCCATTGAAAATAAAATAACACCAAAAGTATTTTAAGTCAGTTAGGTTAGGGTTTGAATCTTTTCTTAGGTTCATTAAAACTAAACAATCCAAATGTAATGGTTTTTCAACACGTTCCAAAATAATTACATGGATGCGAATCTTTCCTACATTTGGTAAAGTTCATGAGAGGAGGAGAGGGAAGCACCAAGAACATTTCAGATTCTCAACTACCTCCTTTACTTTAATTGTTCCTCTTTGCCACTGATCGGCGGCTTGTAAGTCGCTTGGGTGGTCGGTCATGTCTGCTACACACTGTTGAAAAGTATTGGGCATATACTGGCTCCAGAATGAATATGAAACCGCACCATTGTTGGTCAAGTCTGGTCTTGAATTAGGTGCCATTACAACATTCTCTGGCAGATTGTGAGAGTTCACTAAACTCAAACTCCAAAAAAGTTTGTCCTAACATTTTCCCAAGCTTGTGGTTTCTTCCGATCTCTACTAAGGCAGGCATCCGCCAGTTCCAGGTATGAATACTCGACTGAGCAATGTCTTCTGCCCATCTATTGAATAAGCTAGGCAACTGCAGGCATTCTAATTTCTCTGGGTACCTGAGGTGCCAAAAGCACAGACACAAGTCTGGTGGCCCTCCTTTGGACATTTTCCATTACCTGACCATCTCTAGCATATCTCAGGGATCAGACTTCAAACAGGGAAGCACTTCACCCTTAATGAGAGATATGAGGGATGGTTCCAAGGGTGGTGGTGAAGTCCTGGAGTTGGAACCCCCTCTTTTCATCAGAAAATCTCAATACTTTTTCTTAATGCAGTATTGTAAAATGTAATTACTACTGACCTCAGATTAACTCCTAATATCAAATGCACATGGCCTCAAAATGATGATCACATTGGTCAGATTTCAAAAATTTTCGGAGGGGGGACGGGGGGTAGAGCACCCCCCTCCCCCCAAAAAACACCCACCTCGGTGGGGGCTCACTGTGCTCGCCATGGTCCACCTACCACAACTTCTTGGACCCCCACCCCCCTTTTGATATTCATGGATCCACCCCTGCCTTCTAGGTATGTGAACACCCTTCTTTTAAGGCCTAGAAGCTTAGTTGCCTGATTTACCTTCTCATAATGATCCAGTAACATCAGTTTGTCAACATGCACACCAATGTCCATTTCACATTTTGTCTCTGTTAATGATGTTTCTTCATCCTGCTGGGACATGTGTTACACCTTCTTACTATTGGTATAACCTAGGTGCACCCTTTGCAATGCATAACACTGAAAAGAGCCATTCCTTTCCCTACTCCTGAAGCCAACAGAGATCTTTCTGTAATGCGTCACAATCTGTTTGGTTCTTAATTTCCCTGAATAACTTAGCATCGCCTGTAAGCACTTCTATGGAGGACTGTATAACATCTGGCAAATAATTTATGAAACAAATAAATAACGGATCCAGTACATTGCCCTGTGGTAACCCGATTGCCAAGGGGACACATGATTTCTTGCCATAAATCACCACACACTGCTTGTGGTCATGGAAAAGTTCTCTGATCCACACTATTACGTTTCTCCAAATTCCGTACCCTCCCAGTTTAAATTTCAGCTTTTCATATCAAAACAACAACACCTAACACAACACGAGGTTTTATTATAACCATTACAAAAGGTCTTCAGTATTATTTATAGTTATAACAACAACATCTACTGCAACTTCTACTAATGGTGTCACTACTACCCAAAAAGTAGTACAGTATACTGTACTTAGTTATGAGATGACTCTCCATTACCAGTAGGTAAACAAAAAACAGTATACATTATAATGCACTGAATGTTATACCCACCACCAGCTGGCTACAACTATCACCACCACCAGCTGGCTACAACTATCACACCACCACCAGCTGGCTACAACTATCACCACCACCACCAGCTGGCTACAACTATCACCACCACCACCACCAGCTGGCTACAACTATCACCACCACCACCACCAGCTGGCTACAACTATCACCACCACCACCAGCTGGCTACAACTATCACCACCACCACCAGCTGGCTACAATATCACCACCACCACCAGCTGGCTACAACTATCACCACCACCACCAGCTGGCTGCAACTATCACCACCACCAGCTGGCTACAACTATCACCACCACCACCAGTGGCTGCAACTATCACCACCACCACCAGCTGGCTGCAACTATCACCACCACCACCAGCTGGCTGCAACTATCACCACCACCACCAGCTGGCTGCAACTATCACCACCACCACCACCAGCTGGCTACCTATCACCACCACCACCACCAGCTGGCTACAACTATCACCACCACCACCAGCTGGCTACAACTATCACCACCACCACCAGCTGGCTGCAACTATCACCACCACCACCAGCTGGCTGCAACTATCACCACCACCACCAGCTGGCTGCAACTATCACCACCACCACAGCTGGCTGCAGCTATCACCACCACCACCAGCTGGCTGCAACTATCACCACCACCACCAGCTGGCTGCAACTATCACCACCACCAGCTGGCTACAACTATCACCACCACCACCAGCTGGCTGCAACTATCACCACCACCACCAGCTGGCTGCAACTATCACCACCACCACCAGCTGGCTGAACCTATCACCACCACCACCAGCTGGCTGCAACTATCATCACCACCACCACCAGCTGGCTGCAGCTATCACCACCACCACCAGCTGGCTGCAACTATCACCACCACCACCAGCTGGCTGCAACTATCATCACCACCACCACCACCAGCTGGCTGCAACTATCACCACCACCACCAGCTGGCTGCAACTATCACCACCACCAGCTGGCTGCAACTATCACCACCACCACCAGCTGGCTGCAACTATCATCACCACCACCAGCTGGCTGCAACTATCATCACCACCACCAGCTGGCTGCAACTATCTACCACCACCAGCTGGCTGCAACTATCACCACCACCACCAGCTGGCTGCAACTATCACCACCACCACCAGCTGGCTGCAACTATCATCACCACCACCACCAGCTGGCTGCAACTATCACCACCACCACCAGCTGGCTGCAACTATCACCACCACCACCAGCTGGCTGCAACTATCACCACCACCACCAGCTGGCTGCAACTATCACCACCACCACCAGCTGGCTGCAACTATCACCACCACCACCAGCTGGCTACAACTATCACCACCACCACCAGCTGGCTCAGCTATCACCAACCACCAGCTGGCTCAGCTATCACCACCAGCTGGCTACTATCACCACCACCACCAGCTGGCTACAACTATCACACCACCAGCTGGCTACAACTATCACCACCACCACCAGCTGGCTACAACTATCACCACCAGCTGGCTACAACTATCACCACCACCACCACCAGCTGGCTACAACTATCACCACCACCACCACCAGCTGGCTACAACTATCACCACCACCAGCTGGCTACAACTATCACCACCACCAGCTGGCTACTACTATCACCACCACCAGCTGGCTACAACTATCACCACCACCAGCTGGCTACAACTATCCACCACCAGCTGGCTACAACTATCACCACCACAACAAGGTGGCTACAACTATCACCACCACCACAAGGTGGCTAATATCACCACCACCACCAGCTGGCTGCAACTATCACCACCACCACCAGCTGGCTACAACTATCACCACCACCAGCTGCTACAACTATCACCACCACCACCAGCTGGCTACAACTATCACCACCACCAGCTGGCTACAACTATCACCACCACCACCAGCTGGCTACAACTATCACCACCATCAGCTGGCTACAACTATCATCACCAGCTGGCTACAACTATCACACCACCACCAGCTGGCTACAACTATCATCACCAGCTGGCTACAACAATCACCACCACCAGCTGGCTACAACTACCACTAACAATCTAACCACCAGCTACAACTACCACCACCAGCAGATACAACTATCACTAACAACCACCAGACCATCAACTACAGTACAACTACCATCACCAGCCCAGCTACAACTAACATAACCTAATCTAACCATAACCATCCCCAGCTACCACCATCACCTTCAGCTACAACTAGCACCACCACCCCCAGCTACAACTAGCACCACCAGCCCAGCTGTAACTACCACCACCAGTTACATCTATCACCACCCCAGCTACAACTACCACCACCACCCCGGCTGCAACTATCACCTCAATTCCCAGCTACTATTATCATTGTTCCAAGCTACAACTAACTACGACCATTACCAGCTACAACTATCACCACAACAACTACAACTGGCCCCACAGAGATGCGAGTAAGATGGGAAGGTGGGGTGAGTCACGATATAAATAATTATACTCACCAGTTACATTCGGACTTATCGTCACGAACGTCGCAGTAAGCGTCCCTCATCCCGTCACGGTCTACCTGGGTCATGGCCATCACCTGCAACACAATGACAGGTCAGAATAAAACAAGCATAAGCCAGCAGCTTGACTGACTCGACTACCGGGTCACCCTTAAATTCAACATAGCCTAATTTAACCTCAAATTCACGTTTTGATATACAGGTATTTCTTTTGTAATCTAAAGACCATATTTTGTGTAAATATTTTTATACCTAGAATGTAAAGATAATTTAAATTTCCAATGGAACGTCAATTAGAATACACAAGAAGTTTATAATTTGAAACAATTATTATGTAGTGGGGGGGTTCAATCGTTCGCTCTCCCAAAGTGAAGCAGATAAAACAGCACACTGCACCAGACGACAGTTCCCGTGAATCAATTTCACCATGAAGATAGAACGTTTGTACGCGACTTTACTGTCTTGCCAACAGTGCCTAACAGAACTGACCAGCTAGTAAGCTGACAAGTGACAAAAATAAGTAGGTTATACTGTATAATACACCGCAGGTGGAGTTCGTTTTCGCACTTCAGATCATAAACAATGGATCGGCAAAATAGCCGAAACCAACCTGTCAGGCTATTTTACTGTGACCGGTACTTTACCCTGTCAGGCCATTTTACCATGAACAGGTAGGTGTAGATGGGTAGGTAGGTGTAGATGGGTAGGTGTAGGTAGGTAGGCAGGTAGATGTGGGTAGATGAGTAGGTGTAGATAGAAAGATAGGTGTGGGTAGGTGGAGTGGTAGGTAGGTAGGTGTAGATAGGTAGGTAGGTGTAGATGAAAGATGGGTGTGGATGGGTAGATTGGTGTGGAATAGGTAGGTGGGTAGGTGTAGATAGAAGATAGGTGTAGATGGGTAGGTAGGTGTGAATGTGGGTAGGTGGTGGGTGTAGATGAAAGATGGTGTGAATGGGTGGGTGGGTGTGGGTGGGTGGGTAGGTGGGTGGGTAGGTGGGTGGTGTGGATGGAGTAGGTGGGTGTGGGTGAGGTGTAGATAGGTGGGTAGGGTAGGTGGGTGGGTGTGGATGGGTGGGTAGGTAGGTGTGTGATGGAGGTGGGTGGGTGGGTGTGGATGGGTGGGTGAGGTGTGGGTAGGTGTGTGGTGGGTAGGTAGGTAGGTGTGGGTAGGTGGTAGTGAGTGGTGGTGGGTGTAGGTGGGTGGATAGGTAGGTGGGTGGGTGGATGGGTAGGTAGGTGTAGTGTAGGTAGGTGGGTGTAGGTAGGTGGATAGGTGAGATATAGGTAGTGAGTGTGGATGAGTAGGTAGGTGGGTGTGGAGAGGTGGGTGTGGGTAGTGGGTGTGGGTGGAGAGGTAGGTATGGATAGTGAGTAGGTAGGTGTGGAGTGTGGTTATGGTGGGTGGTGTAGATAGGTGGGTAGGTGGGTGTGGATGGGTGGGTAGGTGTGGGTGGGTGGGTGTGGGTGGTGGGTGTGGGTAGGTGGGTGTGGTGGGGTGTGGGTGGGTGGGTAGGTGGGTGGGTGTGGGTGGGTGGGTGGGTGTGAATGGGTGGGTAGGTGGGTGTAGATGGGTAGGTAGGTGTGAATAGGTAGGTAGGTGTAGATGGGTGGGTGTAGATGGGTAGGTGGGTGTGGATGATGGGTGGGTGGGTAGGTATGATGGGTGGGTAGGTGTAGATGGTGGGTGGGTGTGGATGGGTAGGTAGGTGTGGATGGGTGGGTGTGAATGGGTGGGTGGGTGGTGGGTGGGTAGGTGTGGATGGGTGGGTGGGTGGGTGTAGATGGGTGGGTGGGTGGGTGTGGATGGGTGGGTGGGTGGGTGTGGATGGTGGGTGGGTAGGGTGGATTAGGTGGAGTGGGTAGATGGGTGGGTGGGTGGATAGAAGGTGGGTGGGTGTAGATGGTGGGTGGGTGGATGATGGGTGGGTGGGTGGGTTGAATGGGTGGGTGGGGGGTTTGTGGAGTGGGTGGGTGGGTGTGGGTGGGTGGGTGTGAATGGGTGGGTGATGGGTGGGTGGGTGGTGGGTGAATGGGTGGTGATTGGGTGGGTGGGTGTGGATGGGTGGGTAGATGGGTGGGTGGGGATGAATAGATTGGGTGGGTGGGTGGGTGGATTGGGTTGGGTGGGTGGATGGGTGGGGTGGATGGTTAGGTGGGTGGGTGGATAGGTGGGTAGGTGGGTGTAGATGGTGTGGTGGGTGGGTGGGTGTGAGATGGGTGGGTGGGTGGTGGGTGGGTGTAGATGGGTGGGTGGGTGGGTGGGTGTGGATGGTGGTGGGTAGGGTGGGTGGGTTTGATGGTGGTGGTGGTGGGTGTAGATGGGTTGGGTGGGTGGGTGGGTTGTTGGATGGTTGGGTGGGTGGTTGGGTGGAGTGTGGGTGGGTGGGTGGGTGTAGATGGTGGGGTGTGGATGGGTGGGGTGGGTGGGTGTGGATGGGTGGGCAGGTGGGTGTGGATGGTGGGTGGGTGGTGAAGAGGGTGGTGGGTGTGATGGGTGGGTGGGTGTAGATGGGTGGGTGGGTGTGAATGGGTGGGTGGGTGTAGATGGGTGGGTGGAGTGTGATAGGTAGGTGGGTGGAGATGGGTAGGTAGGTGGGTGGGTGTTGAATGGGTGGGTGGGTGGGTGTGGAAGTGGTGGGTGGTGTGGGGTGGTGATGGTGGGTGGGTGGGTGTGGATGGTGGGTGTGGTGGGTGGGTGGGTGGGTGAATGGGTGGGTGGGTGGGTGGGTAGGTGTGAATGGTGGGTGGATGGGTGGGTGGGGTGTGGATGGGTGGGTGGGTGGGTGGGTGTGAATGGGTGGGTGTGAATGGGTGGGTGGGTGGGTGGGTGTGGATGGTGGGTGGGTGGGTGGGTGGATGGATAGGTGGGTGGGTGGGTGGGTGGATTGGTGGGTGGGTGGGTGGGTGTGGATGGGTAGGTGGGTGGGTGGGTGTGGATGGTGGGTGGGTGGGTGGGTGTGGATGGGTGGAGTAGATTAGGTGGGTTGGATGGGTGGGTGGGTGGGTGGGTGAATGGGTGGATGGGTGGGTAGGTTTAGATAGGTGGGTAGGTGGGTGGGTGTGGATGGGTGGGTGGTGGGGTGTTAGATGGTGGGTGGGTGGGTGGGTGTGGATGGGTGGGTAGGTGGGTGGGTGTGGATGGTGGGTGTGAATGGTGGGTGGGTGGGTGTGGATATGGGTGGAGGGAGGTGGGTGTGGATGGGTGGGGGTGGGTGTAGATGGGTGGGGGTGGGTGTAGATGGGTGGGGTAGTGTGGTGGGTGGTTGGTGTGGATGGGTAGGTAGGTGGGTGTGGATGGGTGGGTGGGTGTGGATGGGTGGGTGGGTGGTGTAGATGGGTGGGTAGGTGGGTGGAATGGTAGGTGGGTGGGTGGTGTGGATGGGTGGGTAGGTGTGATGGGTGGGTGGGTGTAGATGGGTGGGTAAGGTGGAATGGGTAGGTGGGTGTAGATGGGTGGGTGGGTGGGAATGGGTGGGTGTGGTTGTGGGTGGGTAGATGGATAGGTGGGTTTGGTGGGTGGATGGGTGGGTGGGGTGGGTGTGAATGGGTGGGTGGGTGGGTGTGGATGGGTGGGTGGGTGGGTGTAGATGGGTGGGTGGGTGGGTGTGGTGGGGTGGGTGGGTGGGTGTGGATGGGTGGGTGGGTGGGTGGGATGGGTGGGTGGGTGGGTGTGGAGTGGGTGGGTGGGTGGGTGTGAATGGTGGGTGGGTGGGTGTGGGTGGGTGGGTGGGTGTGGGTGGGTGGGTGTGGTGGGTTGGGTGGGTGGGTGGGTGGGTGTGGATGGGTGGGTGGGTGGGTGGGTGTGGTTGGTGGGTGGGTGGATGGGTGGGTGTGGATGGGTGGGTGGGTGGATTAGATGATTTGGGTGGGTGGGTGGGTGTAGATGGTGGGTGGGTGGGTGTGAATGGGTGGGTAGGTGGGTGGGTGTGTAGATGGGTGGGTAGGTAGATTGGAGTAGGTGGGGTGTAGATAGGTAGGTGGGTAGGTGGGTGTGGGTAGTGGGTAGGTGGGTGTGAATGGGTGGGTGGGTGGGTGAATGGTGGGTGTGGATGGGTAGGTGGGTGGGTGTAGATGGGTGGGTGGGTAGGTGTAGATGGGTGGGTGTAGATGGTGGAGTGGTGGGTGTGGAGGTGGGTGGGTAGGTGTGGATGGGTGGGTGGGTGTGGGTGGGTGGGTGGGTGTGGATGGGTGGGTGGTGTGAATGGGTGGGTGGGTGGGTGGGTGGGTGTGGATGGTGGGTAGGGTGTGGTGTGGGTGGGTGGGTGTAGATAGGTGGGTGGGTGTAGATGGGTGTAGATAGAAAGATGGGTGTAGATAGGTGGGTGGTAGGTGTAGATAGGTAGGTGGTAGGTGTGAATAGGTGGATGTAGATAGGTGGGTGGTTAGGTGTAGATAGAAGATGGGTTATGATAGGTAGGTAGGTGATAGATGGGTGGGTATGTAGGTGGTGGATGGGTAGGTGGGTGTAGATAGGTGGGTGTAGATAGGTGGGTAGGTGGGTAGGTGGGTGGGTGGGTGTAGATAGGTTGGGTGGGTGTAGATGGGTGGGTAGGTGGTTGGGTTGATGGACAGGTGGGTGGGTGGGTAGGTGGAGTATGGGTGGGTGGTGGGTGGGTAGGTGGGTAGGTAGGTGTGGGTGGGTAGGTGGGTGGGTGTGGATGGGTGGGTGGGTGTATGGTGGGTGGGTGGGTGAATGGTGGGTGGGTGGGTGGGTGGGTGGGTGGGTGTGGGTAGGTGGGTGTGGGTGGGTGGGTGGGTGGGTGTGAATGGGTGGAGTGGGTGTGGATGGTAGGTGTGGATGGTGGGTGGTGGGTGTGATAGATTAGGTGGGTGGGTGGGTGTGGGTGAGGTGGGTGGGTGGGTAGGTGGGTGTGGAGTGGGTGGGTGAGGTAGGTGGGGTATTGGGTAGGTGGTGGGTGGGTGTAGGTAGGTTAGGTGTAGGTAGGTGGGTGTAGGTGGGTAGGTGTAGGTATTAGGTGGGTGTGGTGGGTGGGTGTGGAGTGGGTGTGTGGGTGGGTGGTGGGTGTGGAGTGGGTGGAGTGGGTGTGGGTGGGTGGGTGGGGTGTGGGTGGGTGGGTGGGTGTGGGTAGGTGGAATGTGGGTGAGGTGGGTGGGTGTGGGTGGGTGGGTGGGTGGGTGGAGTGGGTGGGTGTGGGTGGGGTGGATGTGTGGGTGGGTGGGTGGGTGTGTAGGTGGGTGGGTGTGGGTGGGTGGATGTTGGGTGGGGTGGGTGGGTGTGGGTGGGTGGGTGGGTGGGTGTGATGGGTGGGTGGGTGGGTGTGTAGATGGGTGGAGTTAATGGGTGGGTTGGGTGGGTGGATGTAGATGGGTAAGATTGGGTAGGTGTAGATAAGATTGATGGGTAGGTGTGTGTAGATAGAGATGGGGTGTGAATGGTTGGGTGGGGTGTGGTGGGTGTGGGTGGGTAGGTGGGTAGGTGGGTAGAAGATGGGTGTGAATGGTGGGTGGTGTGGGTGGGTGTAGATGCATGGAGTAGGTGGAGTGTGAATAGGTGGGTGGGTAGGTGGGTGGTGGGTAGGTGGATGGTGGGTGGGTGGGTGGGTGGGTGTAGATAGAAAGATGGGTGTAGATGGGTAAGGTGGGTGGGTGGGTGTAGATGAAAGATGGGTGTGAATGGGTAGGTGAGGTGTAGATGGTGGTGGGTGGTGGGTGGGTGTAGATAGAAGATAGGTGTAGATGGGTGAGGTAGGTGTAGATGGGTGGGTGGGTGTGGATGGGTGGGTGTGGATGGGTAGGTGTGGATAGGTGGGTGGGTGTAGATAGAAAGATAGGTGTAGAATGGGTTGGTAGGTGTTGGATATGGTTGGTAGGTGTGAATGGGTTGGTAGGTGTGGATAGGTAGGTGGTAGGTAGGTAGGTGGGTGGGTGTTAGATAGGTAGGTGGGTGGGTGTGGGTGGGTGGGTGTGGATAGGTGGTAGGTAGGTGGGTGTAGATGGGTAGGTGGGTGGGTGTAGATGGGTGGGTGGGTGGGTGTGGTGGTGGGTAGGTAGGTGTAGATGGGTAGGTGGGTGGGTGGGTGTAGATGGGTGGGTGGGTGGGTGTGGGTGGGTGGGTGGGTAGGTGTAGATGGGTGGGTGGGTGGGTGTGAGATGGGTGGGTGGGGTGGGTGTGGATGGGTGGGTGGTGGGTGTGGATGGGTGGGTGGATGGGTGGATGGGTGGGTGGGTAGGTGGGTAGGTGGGTGTGGGTGGGTGGGTAGATGTTTGTTGTTGGTTGTGTAGTTGGTAGATGGGTGGGTGGGTGTAGGTGGAATGGTGGGTGGGTGGGTGGGTAGATGGGTGGGTGGTAAGTGGGTTGGGTGGGTAGGTGGGTGGGTAGGTGGGTAGGTAGGTGGGAGTTGGTTGGATTAGGTGATGGTGTGGGTGGGTGTGGGTTGGTGGTGGATGTTTGGATGGTGTGGTTGATTTTTGGGTAGGTGGTTGGGTGGTTGGAGTGGGTAGGTGGGTAGGTGGGTAGGTGTGGGTTAGGTGGGTGTAGATGGGTGGGTGTGGATGGGTGGGTGTAGATAGGTAGGTGTGGTGGGTGGGTGGGTGGGTGTGGATGGGTGGGTAGGTGGGTGTAGGTAGATAGGTGGGTAGATGGGTGGGTGTGAATAGGTGGTGGGTGTGGAGAGGTGGGTGTGAATGGGTGGGTGGGTGGGTGTGAATGGGTGGGTGGGTGGGTGGGTGGAGTGGGTGGGTAGGTAGGGTGGATGGGTGGGTGGGTGGGTGTAGATGGGTGGGTGGGTGTGAATGGGTGGGTGGGTGTGGATGGGTTGTTGGGTAGGTAAGGTGGAGGTGGGTAGGTGGGTGTGGATAGAAGATGGGTGTGGATAGGTGGTGGGTGGGTGGGTGGGTAGGTAGGTGGGTGGGTGGGTGGGTGTGATGGTGGAGTGGGTGGGTGTGGATAGGTGGGTGGTGGGTGTAGATGGGTGGGTGGGTGGGTGGATTATGAATGGGTGGGTGGGTGGGTTGTGGATGGGTGGGTGGGTGGAGATGGGTGGGTGGGTGGGTGATGGTGGGTGGGTGGGTGTGGGTGGGTGGGTGGGTGGTGGGTGTGGATGGGTGGGTGGGTGGTGGGTGTGGATGGGTGGGTGGGTGGGTGGGTGTGAATGGGTGGGTGGGTTGGGTGGGTGGGTGTGGATGGGTGGGTGGGTGGGTGGGTGGGTGTGGGTGGGTTGGGTGGGTGGGTGGGTGTAGATAGGTGGGTGGTGGGTGGGAGTGGGTGGAGTGTGAATGGGTGGGTGGGTGGTGGGTGGGTGGGTGTGGATGGGTGGGTGGGTGGGTGGGTGGGTGGGTGTGGATGGGTGGGTGGGTGGTGGGTGGGTGATGGGTGGGTGGGTGGGTGGGTGGGTTGGATGGGTGGGTGGGTGGGTGGGTGGGTGTGGATGGGTGGGTGGGTGGGTGGGTGGGTGGGTGTAGATGGGTGGGTGGGTGGGTGTAGATGGGTGGGTGGGTGGGTGGGTGTAGATAGGTGTGTAGATAGAAGATGGGTGTAGATGGGTGGGTGGGGTGTGTGGGTTGGTAGGTGGGTGGGTGGGTGGTTGGGTGTGGGTGAGGCAGGTGTAAGTGGGTGGGTGGGCAGGTGTGGGTGGGTGGGCTTGGGTGTGGGTGAGGAGGAGCAGGTGTGGGTGGCAGGCAGGCAGGTGGGTGAGCAGGCAGGCAGGTGTGGGTGGGCGGGCAGGCAGGTGTGAGTGGGTGAGCAGGCAGGCGGGTGTGGGTGGGTGGGCAGGTGTGGGTAGGTGGGTGGGCAGGTGTGGGTGGGTGGGTGGAGCCAGGGTGTTGGGTGGGTGGGCAGGTGTGGGTGGGTGGGTGGGCAGGTTGGGTGGGTGGGTGGGCGGGTGTGGTGGGTGGGTGGGCGGGTGTGGGTGGGTGGGTGGGCAGGGGTGTGGGTGGGTGGAGCGGGTGTGGGTGGGTGGGTGGGCAGGTGTGGGTGGGTGGGTGGGCAGGTGGGTGGGTGGGTGGGCAGGTGTGGGTGGGTGGGTGGGCAGGTGTGGGGTGGGTGGGTGCGGGTGTGGGTGGGTGGGTGGGGCAGGTGTGGGTGGTGGGTGGGCAGGTGTGGGTGGGTGGGTGGGCAGGTGTAGGTGGTGGGTGGGCAGGTGTGGGTGGGTGGGTGGGTGGGTGTAGTGCAGGTGGGTGGGTGGGTGGGCAGGTGTGTGGGTAGGTGGGTGGGTGGGCAGGGGTGTGGGTGGGTGGGGCTGGGTAGGCAGGTGTGGGTGGGTGGGTGGGTGGGTGGGTGGGTGGTGGGCAGGTGTGGGTGGGTGGGTAGGTGGGTGAGCAGGTGTGGGTGGGTAGGTGGGGATTGGGTGTAGGTGGGTGGGCAGGCAGGCAGGTGTAGGTAGGTGGGCAGGTGGAGTGTGGGTAGGTGGGTTGAGCAGGGCAGGTGTAGGTAGGTAGGCAGGCAGGTGTGGAGTGGGTGGGCAGGTGTGGGTAGGTAGGCAGGCAGGTGTAGGTGGGTAGGCAGGCAGGTGTGGGTGGCAGGCAGGTGTGGTGGGTAGGCAGGCAGGTGGGTGTGGTGGTGGGCAGGCAGGTGTGGTAGGCAGGCAGTGTGGGTAGGTAGGCAGAGGCAGGTGTGTGGGTGGGTAGGCGAGGCAGGTGTAGGTGGGTAGGCAGGCAGGTGTGGGTAGGTAGGCAGGCAGGTGTGGTAGGTGGGCAGGCAGGTGTGGGTAGGTAGAGGCAGGCAGGCAGGTGTAGGTGGTGGGCAGGCAGGCAGGTGTAGGTAGGTGGGCAGGCAGGCAGGTGTAGGTAGGTGGAGCAGGCAGGCAGGTGTGGGTAGGTGGGCAGGCAGGTGTGGGTGGGTGGGCAGGCAGGCAGGTGTGGGTGAGTGGGCAGGCAGTGTGGAGTGGGTGGGCAGGCAGGTGTGGGTAGGTAGGCAGGCAGGTGTGGGTGGGTGGGCAGGCGGATAGGTGGTGGTGGCAGGAGTGTAGTAGGTGGGCTTGGGCAGGTGTAGGTGGGTGGGTGTGGGCGGGTGTGGGTGGTGGGTGGGCCCGGGTGGGTGGGTGGGTGGGCAGGTGGGTGGGTGGGTAGGCAGGTGGTGGGTGGGTGGGCGGGTGTAGGTGGGTGGGTGGGCGGGTGTGAGTGGGTGGGTGGGCAGGTGTGGGTGGGTGGGTGGGCAGGGAGGTTTGGGTGGTGGGTGGGCAGGTGTGGGTGGGTAGGTGGGCGGCAGGTGTGGGTGGGTGGGTGGGTGGAGCTTGGGTGTGGAGTGGGTGGGTGGGTGGGCGGGTGTGGGTGGGTGGGTGGGCAGGTGTGGGTGGGTGGGTGGGTGGGCAGGTGTGTTGGGTGGGTGGGTGGGCAGGTTAGGTGGGTGGGTGGATTAGGCAGGTTGATGGAGTTTGGGTGGGTAGACTGGATGTGGGTGGAGTGGGTGGGCAGGTGTGGGTAGGTGGGTGGCTGGGTGGTCGATTAGGTAGTGGTGGGTGGGTGGTGGGTGGGCAGGGGTGGGTAGGTGGGTGGGTGGGGAGGGGTGAGGGTGTGGGTGGGTAGGTGGGTGGGCGGGTGTGGGTGGGTGGGTGGGTGGGCAGGGTGTGGGTGGGTGGGTGGAGCGGGTGTGGGTGGGGTGGGTGGGTGGGTGGGCAGGTGGGTGGGTGGGTGGGCTTGGGTGTGGGTGGGTGGGTGGGTGGGTGGTGGGTGTGGGTGGGTGGGTGGGAGGTGGGTGTGGTGGGTGGGTGGGTGGGCGGGTGTGGAGTGGGTGGGTGTGGGCAGGTGTGGGTGGGTGGGTGGAGCGGGTGTGGGTGGGTGGGTGGGCAGGTGTGGGTGGGTGGGTGGGCGGGTGGGTGGGTGGGTGGGCAGGGTGTGGGTGGGGTGGGTGGGCGCAGGGTGTTGGGTGGGGTGGGTGGGCAGGTGTGGGTGGGTAGGTGGGCAGGTGTAGGTGGGTAGGCAGGCAGGTGTAGGTAGGTAGGTGATGAGCAGGTGTGGGGTGGGTGGGCAGGCAGGTGTGGGTGGTGGGCAGGCGGGTGTGGTGGGTGGCAGGCAGGTGTGGGTAGGTGGTGGCAGGTGTGGTGGAAGATGGGTGTGGATGGGTGGGTGGGTGTGGATGGGTGGGTGTAGATGGGTGGGTGGGTGGGTGGGTGTAGATGGGAAGATGTGTGTGGGTGGTGGGTGGGTGTGGATGGGTGGGTGGGTGGGTGGGTGTGGATGGGTGGGTGGGTGTGGGTGGGTGTGAATGGGTGGTGGGTGGGTGTAGATGGGTGGGTTGGTGGGTGTAGATGGGTGGGTGGGGTGGTGTAGATGGGTGGGTGGGTGGGTGTGGATGGGTGGGTGGGTGGGTGTGGATGGGTGGGTGGGTGGGTGTGATAGGTGGGTGGGTGGGTGTGGATGGGTGGGTGGAGTGGGTGTGATGGTGGGTTTGGGTGGGTTGGGTGGGTGTCGATGGGTGGGTGTCGATAGGTGGGTGTCGATGGTGGGTAGGTGGGTGGGTGTCGATGGTGGGTGGGTGGGTGGGTGTCGATGGGTGGGTGGGTGGGTGGGTGGGTGTCGATGGGTGGGTGGGTGGTGGGTGGGTGTCGATGGTGTGGGTGGGTGGGTGGGTGGGTGGGTGTCGATGGGTGGGTGGGTGGGTGGGTGGGTGTCGATGGGTGGGTGGGTGGGTGGGTGGGTGGGTGTCGATGGGTGGGTGGGTGGGTGGGTGGGTGGGTGTCGATGGGTGGGTGGGTGGGTGGGGTGGTGTCGATGGGTGGGTGGGTGGAGTTGGGTGTCGATGGTGGGTGGGTGGGTGGGTGGATGTCGATGGGTGGGTGGGTGGGTGGGTGTCGATGGGTGGGTGGGTGGGTGGGTGTCGATGGGTGGGTGGGTGGGTGGGTGGGTGTCGATGGGTGGGTGGGTGGGTGGGTGTCGATGGTGGGTGGGTGGGTGGTGTGTGGGTGGGTGGGTGGTGTCTGGTGGGTGGGTGGGTGGTGTCGATGGGTGGGTGGGTGGGTTGGGTGGGTGGGTGGGTGGGTGGGTGGGGTGGTGGTGGTGGGTGTAGTGGGTGTCGATGGGTGGGTGGGTGGGTGGGTGTCGATTGGGTGGGTGGGTGGGTGGGTGTCGATGGGTGGGTGGGTGGGCAGGTGTGGGTGGAAAGATGGGTGTGGATGGGTGGGTGGGTGTGGATGGGTGGGTGTGGATGGGTGGTGGGTGGGTGGGTGTGGATGGAAGATGTGTGTGGTTGGTGGGTGGGGTGTGGATGGGTGGTGGGTGGGTGGGTGTGGATGGGTGGGTGGGTGTGGTGGGTTGTGGATGGGTGGGTGGGTGGGTGTGGATGGTGGGTGGGTGGGTGTAGATGGGTGGGTGGGTGGTGTGAATGGGTGGGTTGGTGGGTGTGGATGGGTGGGTGGGTGGGTGTGGATGGGTGGGTGGGTGGGTGTGGATGGGTGGGTGGGTGGGTGATGGTGGGTGGGTGGGTGTGGATGGGTGGGTGGGTGGGTGTAGATGGGTGGGTGGGTGGGTGTGGAATGGTGGGTGTGGATGGGTGGGTGTCGATGGGTGGGTGTCGTGGGTGGGTGTCGATGGGTAGGTGTCGATGGGTGGGTGGGTGGTGGGTGTCGATGGTGGGTGGGTGGGTGGGTGTCGATGGGTGGGTGGGTGGGTGGGTGGGTGTCGATGGTGGGTGGGTGGGTGGGTGGGTGTCGATGGGTGGGTGGGTGGGTGGGTGGGTGGGTGTCGATGGGTGGGTGGGTGGGTGGTGGGTGTCGATGGGTGGGTGGGTGGGTGGGTGGGTGTCGATGGGTGGTGGGTGGGTGGGTGGGTGGGTGTCGATGGGTGGGTGGGTGGGTGGGTGGGTGGGTGTCGATGGGTGGGTGGGTGGGTGGGTGGGTGTCGATGGGTGGGTGGGTGGGTGTGATGGTGGGTGGGTGTTGGTGGTGGGTGGGTGGGTGGGTGTCGATGGGTGGGTGGGTGGGTGGGTGTCGATGGGTGGGTGGTGTGGGTGTCGATGGTGGGTGGGTGGGTAGGTGTCGATGGGTGGGTGGGTGGGTGGGTGTCGATGGGTGGGTGGGTGGGTGGGTGTCGATGGGTGTAGATGTGGTGGGTGGGTGGGTGGGTGTCGATTGGGTGGGTGGGTGGTGGGTGTCGTGGTTGGGTGGGTGGGTGGGTGTCGATGGGTGGGTGGGTGGGTGGGTGTCGATGGGTGGGTGGGTTGGGGTCGATGGGTGGGTGGTGGGTGGGTGGGTGTCGATGGGTGGGTGGGTGGGTGGGTGTCGATGGGTGGGTGGGTGGGTGGGTGGGTGTCGATGGGTGGGTGGGTGGGTGGGTG